>NC_084609.1:1221211-1290022 GCF_033807715.1 Cololabis saira
ATTATAGCATGGATTGTAGCGTAGATTATAGCATAGATTATAGCATAGATTGTAGCATAGATTGTAGCGTAGATTGTAGCATGGATTGTAGCATGGATTGTAGCATAGATTGTAGCATGGATTATAGCATAGATTGTAGCATGGATTGTAGCATGGATTGTAGCGTAGATTATAGCATAGATTATAGCATAGATTGTAGCATGGATTGTAGCATAGATTGTAGCGTAGATTGTAGCATGGATTGTAGCATAGATTATAGCATAGATTATAGCATAGATTGTAGCGTAGATTATAGCATAGATTATAGCATAGATTGTAGCATGGATTGTAGCGTAGATTATAGCATAGATTGTAGCATGGATTGTAGCATAGATTGTAGCGTAGATTATAGCATGGATTGTAGCATAGATTGTAGCATGGATTGTAGCATAGATTGTAGCGTAGATTAAAGCATAGATTGTAGCATAGATTGTAGCATAGATTGTTGCATGGATTGTAGCATAGATTGTAGCATGGATTGTAGCATAGATTGTAGCATAGATTGTAGCATGGATTGTAGCATGGATTGTAGCATAGATTGTAGCATAGATTGTAGCATAGATTGTAGCATAGATTGTAGCATAGATTGTAGCGTAGATTATAGCATATATTGTAGCGTGGATTGTAGCGTTAATTGTAGCATGGATTGTAGCATAGATTGTAGCATGGATTGTAGCATAGATTGTAGCATGGGTTGTAGCGTAGATTGTAGCATGGATTGTAGCATAGATTGTAGCATGGATTGTAGCATAGATTATAGCATAGATTGTAGCATGGATTGTAGCGTAGATTATAGCATAGATTATAGCATAGATTATAGCATAGATTGTAGCATGGATTGTAGCGTAGATTATAGCATAGATTATAGCGTAGATTATAGCATAGATTATAGCATAGATTGTAGCATAGATTGTAGCATAGATTGTAGCGTAGATTATAGCATAGATTGTAGCGTGGATTGTAGCGTAAATTGTAGCATGGATTGTAGCATAGACTGTAGCATAGATTGTAGCGTAGATTGTAGCGTAGATTGTAGCGTGGATTGTAGCATAAATTGTAGCATGGATTGTAGCATAGATTGTAGCATGGATTGTAGCGTATATTGTAGCATGGGTTGTAGCGTAGATTGTAGCATGGATTGTAGCGTAGATTGTAGCATGGGTTGTAGCATGGATTGTAGCATAGATTGTAGTGTAGATTGTAGCATGGATTGTAGCATGGATTGTAGCGTAGATTGTAGCATAGATTGTACCATAGATTGTAGCATGGGTTGTAGCGTAGATTGTAGCATGGATTGTAGCATGGATTGTAGCATGGATTGTAGCATAGATTGTAGCATGGATTGTAGGATGGATTGTAGCATGGATTGTAGCGTAGATTGTAGCATGGATTGTAGCATGGATTGTAGCATGGATTGTAGCATGTATTGTAGCGTAGATTGTAGCATGGATTGTAGCGTAGATTGTAGCATGGGTTGTAGCGTAGATTGTTGCATGGATTGTAGCATGGATTGTAGCATGGATTGTAGCATGTATTGTAGCGTAGATTGTAGCATGGATTGTAGCGTAGATTGTAGCGTAGATTGAAGCATGGATTGTAGCATGGATTGTAGCATAGATTGTAGCGTAGATTGTAGCATGGATTGTAGCATGGATTGTAGCATGGATTGTAGCATGGATTGTAGCGTAGATTGTAGCATGGATTGTAGCGTAGATTGTAGCATGGGTTGTAGCATGGATTGTAGCATGGATTGTAGCATGGATTGTAGCATGGATTGTAGCATGGATTGTAGCGTAGATTGTAGCATGGATTGTAGCGTAGATTGTAGCGTAGATTGTATCATGGATTGTAGCATGTATTGTAGCGTAGATTGTAGCGTAGATTGAAGCATGGATTGTAGCATGGATTGTAGCATAGATTGTAGCATGGATTGTAGCATGGATTGTAGCATGTATTGTAGCGTAGATTGTAGCATGGATTGTAGCGTAGATTGTAGCGTAGATTGAAGCATGGATTGTAGCATGGATTGTAGCATAGATTGTAGCGTAGATTGTAGCATGGATTGTAGCATGGATTGTAGCATGGATTGTAGCATGGATTGTAGCGTAGATTGTAGCATGGATTGTAGCGTAGATTGTAGCATGGGTTGTAGCATGGATTGTAGCATGGATTGTAGCATGGATTGTAGCATGGATTGTAGCATGGATTGTAGCGTAGATTGTAGCATGGATTGTAGCGTAGATTGTAGCGTAGATTGTAGCATGGATTGTAGCATGGATTGTAGCATGGATTGTATCATGGATTGTAGCATAGATTGTAGCATGGATTGTAGCATGGATTGTAGCATGGATTGTAGCGTAGATTGTAGCATAGATTGTAGCATGGATTGTAGCATAGATTGTAGCATGGATTGTAGCATGGATTGTAGCATGGATGGTAGCATGGATTGTAGCATAGATTGTAGCATAGATTGTTGCATGGATTGTAGCATGGATTGTAGCATGGATTGTAGCATGGATTGTAGCATGGATTGTATCATGGATTGTAGCATAGATTGTAGCATGGATTGTAGCATGGATTGTAGCATGGATTGTAGCATGGATTGTAGCATGGATGGTAGCATGGATTGTAGCATAGATTGTAGCATAGATTGTTGCATGGATTGTAGCATAGATTGTAGCATGGATTGTAGCATAGATTGTAGCATAGATTGTAGCATGGATTGTAGCATGGATTGTAGCATAGATTGTAGCATAGATTGTAGCATAGATTGTAGCATAGATTGTAGCATAGATTGTAGCGTAGATTATAGCATATATTGTAGCGTGGATTGTAGCGTTAATTGTAGCATGGATTGTAGCATAGATTGTAGCATGGATTGTAGCATAGATTGTAGCATGGGTTGTAGCGTAGATTGTAGCATGGATTGTAGCATGGATTGTAGCATGGATTGTAGCATAGATTGTAGCATAGATTGTTGCATGGATTTTAGCATGGATTGTAGCATGGATTGTAGCGTAGATTGTAGCATGGATTGTAGCGTAGATTGTAGCATGGATTGTAGCATGGATTGTAGCGTAGATTGTAGCGTAGATTGTAGCATGGATTGTAGCATGGATTGTAGCATGGATTGTAGCGTAGATTGTAGCATGGATTGTAGGATGGATTGTAGCGTAGATTGTAGCATGGATTGTAGCATGGATTGTAGCATGGATTGTAGCGTAGAATGTAGCATAGATTGTAGCATGGATTGTAGCATGGATTGTAGCGTAGATTGTAGCATGGATTGTAGCATGGATTGTAGCATGGATTGTAGCGTAGATTGTAGCATGGATTGTAGCGTAGATTGTAGCATGGATTGTAGCATGGATTGTAGCATGGATTGTAGCATGGATTGTAGCATGGATTGTAGCGTAGATTGTAGCATGGATTGTAGCATGGATTGTAGCGTAGATTGTAGCATGGATTGTAGCATGGATTGTAGTATGGATTGTAGCGTAGATTGTAGCATGGATTGTAGCATGGATTGTAGCGTAGATTGTAGCGTAAATTGTGGCATGGATTGTAGCGTAGATTGTAGCATGGATTGTAGCGTAGATTGTAGCATGGATTGTAGCATGGATTGTAGCATGGATTGTATCATGGATTGTAGCATAGATTGTAGCATGGATTGTAGCATGGATTGTAGCATGGATTGTAGCGTAGATTGTAGCATGGATTGTAGCATAGATTGTAGCATAGATTGTAGCATGGATTGTAGCATGGATGGTAGCATGGATTGTAGCATAGATTGTAGCATAGATTGTTGCATGGATTGTAGCATGGATTGTAGCATGGATTGTAGCATGGATTGTATCATGGATTGTAGCATAGATTGTAGCATGGATTGTAGCGTAGATTGTAGCATAGATTGTAGCATGGATTGTAGCATAGATTGTAGCATGGATTGTAGCATGGATTGTAGCATGGATGGTAGCATGGATTGTAGCATAGATTGTAGCATGGATTGTAGCATAGATTGTAGCATTGATTGTAGCATGGATTGTAGCATGGATTGTAGCATAGATTGTAGCATAGATTGTAGCATGGATTGTAGCATAGATTGTAGCATAGATTGTAGCGTAGATTATAGCATATATTGTAGCGTGGATTGTAGCGTTAATTGTAGCATGGATTGTAGCATAGATTGTAGCATGGATTGTAGCATAGATTGTAGCATGGGTTGTAGCGTAGATTGTAGCATGGATTGTAGCATGGATTGTAGCATGGATTGTAGCATAGATTGTAGCATAGATTGTTGCATGGATTTTAGCATGGATTGTAGCATGGATTGTAGCGTAGATTGTAGCATGGATTGTAGCGTAGATTGTAGCATGGATTGTAGCATGGATTGTAGCGTAGATTGTAGCGTAGATTGTAGCATGGATTGTAGCATGGATTGTAGCATGGATTGTAGCGTAGATTGTAGCATGGATTGTAGGATGGATTGTAGCATAGATTGTAGCATAGATTGTAGCATAGATTGTAGCATAGATTGTAGCGTAGATTATAGCATATATTGTAGCGTAGATTATAGCATATATTGTAGCGTGGATTGTAGCGTTAATTGTAGCATGGATTGTAGCATAGATTGTAGCATGGATTGTAGCATAGATTGTAGCATGGATTGTAGCGTAGATTGTAGCGTAGATTGAAGCATGGATTGTAGCATGGATTGTAGCATAGATTGTAGCGTAGATTGTAGCATGGATTGTAGCGTAGATTATAGCATAGATTATAGCATAGATTGTAGCATAGATTGTAGCGTAGATTGTAGCATGGATTGTAGCATGGATTGTAGCATAGATTGTAGCATGGATTGTAGCATAGATTGTAGTATGGATTGTAGCATGGATTGTAGCGTAGATTATAGCATGGATTGTAGCATAGATTGTAGCATAGATTGTAGCATAGATTGTAGCATAGATTGTAGCATAGATTGTAGCATGGATTGTAGCGTAGATTATAGCATAGATTATAGCATAGATTGTAGCATAGATTGTAGCATAGATTGTAGCATAGATTATAGCATGGATTGTAGCGTAGATTATAGCATAGATTATAGCATAGATTGTAGCATAGATTGTAGCGTAGATTGTAGCATGGATTGTAGCATGGATTGTAGCATAGATTGTAGCATGGATTATAGCATAGATTGTAGCATGGATTGTAGCATGGATTGTAGCGTAGATTATAGCATAGATTATAGCATAGATTGTAGCATGGATTGTAGCATAGATTGTAGCGTAGATTGTAGCATGGATTGTAGCATAGATTATAGCATAGATTATAGCATAGATTGTAGCGTAGATTATAGCATAGATTATAGCATAGATTGTAGCATGGATTGTAGCGTAGATTATAGCATAGATTGTAGCATGGATTGTAGCATAGATTGTAGCGTAGATTATAGCATGGATTGTAGCATAGATTGTAGCATGGATTGTAGCATAGATTGTAGCGTAGATTAAAGCATAGATTGTAGCATAGATTGTAGCATAGATTGTTGCATGGATTGTAGCATAGATTGTAGCATGGATTGTAGCATAGATTGTAGCATAGATTGTAGCATGGATTGTAGCATGGATTGTAGCATAGATTGTAGCATAGATTGTAGCATAGATTGTAGCATAGATTGTAGCATAGATTGTAGCGTAGATTATAGCATATATTGTAGCGTGGATTGTAGCGTTAATTGTAGCATGGATTGTAGCATAGATTGTAGCATGGATTGTAGCATAGATTGTAGCATGGGTTGTAGCGTAGATTGTAGCATGGATTGTAGCATAGATTGTAGCATGGATTGTAGCATAGATTATAGCATAGATTGTAGCATGGATTGTAGCGTAGATTATAGCATAGATTATAGCATAGATTATAGCATAGATTGTAGCATGGATTGTAGCGTAGATTATAGCATAGATTATAGCGTAGATTATAGCATAGATTATAGCATAGATTGTAGCATAGATTGTAGCATAGATTGTAGCGTAGATTATAGCATAGATTGTAGCGTGGATTGTAGCGTAAATTGTAGCATGGATTGTAGCATAGACTGTAGCATAGATTGTAGCGTAGATTGTAGCGTAGATTGTAGCGTGGATTGTAGCATAAATTGTAGCATGGATTGTAGCATAGATTGTAGCATGGATTGTAGCGTATATTGTAGCATGGGTTGTAGCGTAGATTGTAGCATGGATTGTAGCGTAGATTGTAGCATGGGTTGTAGCATGGATTGTAGCATAGATTGTAGTGTAGATTGTAGCATGGATTGTAGCATGGATTGTAGCGTAGATTGTAGCATAGATTGTACCATAGATTGTAGCATGGGTTGTAGCGTAGATTGTAGCATGGATTGTAGCATGGATTGTAGCATGGATTGTAGCATAGATTGTAGCATGGATTGTAGGATGGATTGTAGCATGGATTGTAGCGTAGATTGTAGCATGGATTGTAGCATGGATTGTAGCATGGATTGTAGCATGTATTGTAGCGTAGATTGTAGCATGGATTGTAGCGTAGATTGTAGCATGGGTTGTAGCGTAGATTGTTGCATGGATTGTAGCATGGATTGTAGCATGGATTGTAGCATGTATTGTAGCGTAGATTGTAGCATGGATTGTAGCGTAGATTGTAGCGTAGATTGAAGCATGGATTGTAGCATGGATTGTAGCATAGATTGTAGCGTAGATTGTAGCATGGATTGTAGCATGGATTGTAGCATGGATTGTAGCATGGATTGTAGCGTAGATTGTAGCATGGATTGTAGCGTAGATTGTAGCATGGGTTGTAGCATGGATTGTAGCATGGATTGTAGCATGGATTGTAGCATGGATTGTAGCATGGATTGTAGCGTAGATTGTAGCATGGATTGTAGCGTAGATTGTAGCGTAGATTGTATCATGGATTGTAGCATGTATTGTAGCGTAGATTGTAGCGTAGATTGAAGCATGGATTGTAGCATGGATTGTAGCATAGATTGTAGCATGGATTGTAGCATGGATTGTAGCATGTATTGTAGCGTAGATTGTAGCATGGATTGTAGCGTAGATTGTAGCGTAGATTGAAGCATGGATTGTAGCATGGATTGTAGCATAGATTGTAGCGTAGATTGTAGCATGGATTGTAGCATGGATTGTAGCATGGATTGTAGCATGGATTGTAGCGTAGATTGTAGCATGGATTGTAGCGTAGATTGTAGCATGGGTTGTAGCATGGATTGTAGCATGGATTGTAGCATGGATTGTAGCATGGATTGTAGCATGGATTGTAGCGTAGATTGTAGCATGGATTGTAGCGTAGATTGTAGCGTAGATTGTAGCATGGATTGTAGCATGGATTGTAGCATGGATTGTATCATGGATTGTAGCATAGATTGTAGCATGGATTGTAGCATGGATTGTAGCATGGATTGTAGCGTAGATTGTAGCATAGATTGTAGCATGGATTGTAGCATAGATTGTAGCATGGATTGTAGCATGGATTGTAGCATGGATGGTAGCATGGATTGTAGCATGGATTGTAGCATAGATTGTTGCATGGATTGTAGCATGGATTGTAGCATGGATTGTAGCATGGATTGTAGCATGGATTGTATCATGGATTGTAGCATAGATTGTAGCATGGATTGTAGCATGGATTGTAGCATGGATTGTAGCATGGATTGTAGCATGGATGGTAGCATGGATTGTAGCATAGATTGTAGCATAGATTGTTGCATGGATTGTAGCATAGATTGTAGCATGGATTGTAGCATAGATTGTAGCATAGATTGTAGCATGGATTGTAGCATGGATTGTAGCATAGATTGTAGCATAGATTGTAGCATAGATTGTAGCATAGATTGTAGCATAGATTGTAGCGTAGATTATAGCATATATTGTAGCGTGGATTGTAGCGTTAATTGTAGCATGGATTGTAGCATAGATTGTAGCATGGATTGTAGCATAGATTGTAGCATGGGTTGTAGCGTAGATTGTAGCATGGATTGTAGCATGGATTGTAGCATGGATTGTAGCATAGATTGTAGCATAGATTGTTGCATGGATTTTAGCATGGATTGTAGCATGGATTGTAGCGTAGATTGTAGCATGGATTGTAGCGTAGATTGTAGCATGGATTGTAGCATGGATTGTAGCGTAGATTGTAGCGTAGATTGTAGCATGGATTGTAGCATGGATTGTAGCATGGATTGTAGGATGGATTGTAGCGTAGATTGTAGCATGGATTGTAGCATGGATTGTAGCATGGATTGTAGCGTAGAATGTAGCATAGATTGTAGCATGGATTGTAGCATGGATTGTAGCGTAGATTGTAGCATGGATTGTAGCATGGATTGTAGCATGGATTGTAGCGTAGATTGTAGCATGGATTGTAGCGTAGATTGTAGCATGGATTGTAGCATGGATTGTAGCATGGATTGTAGCATGGATTGTAGCATGGATTGTAGCGTAGATTGTAGCATGGATTGTAGCATGGATTGTAGCGTAGATTGTAGCATGGATTGTAGCATGGATTGTAGTATGGATTGTAGCGTAGATTGTAGCATGGATTGTAGCATGGATTGTAGCGTAGATTGTAGCGTAAATTGTGGCATGGATTGTAGCGTAGATTGTAGCATGGATTGTAGCGTAGATTGTAGCATGGATTGTAGCATGGATTGTAGCATGGATTGTATCATGGATTGTAGCATAGATTGTAGCATGGATTGTAGCATGGATTGTAGCATGGATTGTAGCGTAGATTGTAGCATAGATTGTAGCATGGATTGTAGCATAGATTGTAGCATGGATTGTAGCATGGATTGTAGCATGGATGGTAGCATGGATTGTAGCATAGATTGTAGCATAGATTGTTGCATGGATTGTAGCATGGATTGTAGCATGGATTGTAGCATGGATTGTATCATGGATTGTAGCATAGATTGTAGCATGGATTGTAGCGTAGATTGTAGCATAGATTGTAGCATGGATTGTAGCATAGATTGTAGCATGGATTGTAGCATGGATTGTAGCATGGATGGTAGCATGGATTGTAGCATAGATTGTAGCATGGATTGTAGCATAGATTGTAGCATTGATTGTAGCATGGATTGTAGCATGGATTGTAGCATAGATTGTAGCATAGATTGTAGCATGGATTGTAGCATAGATTGTAGCATAGATTGTAGCGTAGATTATAGCATATATTGTAGCGTGGATTGTAGCGTTAATTGTAGCATGGATTGTAGCATAGATTGTAGCATGGATTGTAGCATAGATTGTAGCATGGGTTGTAGCGTAGATTGTAGCATGGATTGTAGCATGGATTGTAGCATGGATTGTAGCATAGATTGTAGCATAGATTGTTGCATGGATTTTAGCATGGATTGTAGCATGGATTGTAGCGTAGATTGTAGCATGGATTGTAGCGTAGATTGTAGCATGGATTGTAGCATGGATTGTAGCGTAGATTGTAGCGTAGATTGTAGCATGGATTGTAGCATGGATTGTAGCATGGATTGTAGCGTAGATTGTAGCATGGATTGTAGGATGGATTGTAGCATAGATTGTAGCATAGATTGTAGCATAGATTGTAGCATAGATTGTAGCGTAGATTATAGCATATATTGTAGCGTAGATTATAGCATATATTGTAGCGTGGATTGTAGCGTTAATTGTAGCATGGATTGTAGCATAGATTGTAGCATGGATTGTAGCATAGATTGTAGCATGGGTTGTAGCGTAGATTGTAGCATGGATTGTAGCATGGATTGTAGCATGGATTGTAGCATGGATTGTAGCATAGATTGTAGCATAGATTGTTGCATGGATTTTAGCATGGATTGTAGCATGGATTGTAGCGTAGATTGTAGCATGGATTGTAGCGTAGATTGTAGCATGGATTGTAGCATGGATTGTAGCGTAGATTGTAGCGTAGATTGTAGCATGGATTGTAGCATGGATTGTAGCATGGATTGTAGCGTAGATTGTAGCATGGATTGTAGGATGGATTGTAGCATGGATTGTAGCGTAGATTGTAGCATGGATTGTAGCATGGATTGTAGCATAGATTGTAGCATAGATTGTAGCATAGATTGTAGCATAGATTGTAGCATAGATTGTAGCGTAGATTATAGCATATATTGTAGCGTAGATTATAGCATATATTGTAGCGTGGATTGTAGCGTTAATTGTAGCATGGATTGTAGCATAGATTGTAGCATGGATTGTAGCATAGATTGTAGCATGGGTTGTAGCGTAGATTGTAGCATGGATTGTAGCATGGATTGTAGCATGGATTGTAGCATGGATTGTAGCATAGATTGTAGCATAGATTGTTGCATGGATTTTAGCATGGATTGTAGCATGGATTGTAGCGTAGATTGTAGCGTAGATTGTAGCATGGATTGTAGCATGGATTGTAGCGTAGATTGTAGCATGGATTGTAGCATGGATTGTAGCATGGATTGTAGCGTAGATTGTAGCATGGATTGTAGGATGGATTGTAGCGTAGATTGTAGCATGGATTGTAGCATGGATTGTAGCATGGATTGTAGCATGGATTGTAGCGTAGATTGTAGCATAGATTGTAGCATGGATTGTAGCATGGATTGTAGCGTAGATTGTAGCATGGATTGTAGCATGGATTGTAGCATGGATTGTAGCGTAGATTGTAGCATGGATTGTAGCGTAGATTGTAGCATGGATTGTAGCATGGATTGTAGCATGGATTGTAGCATGGATTGTAGCGTAGATTGTAGCATGGATTGTAGCATGGATTGTAGCGTAGATTGTAGTATGGATTGTAGCGTAGATTGTAGCATGGATTGTAGCATGGATTGTAGCGTAGATTGTAGCGTAAATTGTGGCATGGATTGTAGTGTAGATTGTAGCATGGATTGTAGCGTAGATTGTAGCATGGATTGTAGCATGGATTGTAGCATGGATTGTATCATGGATTGTAGCATAGATTGTAGCATGGATTGTAGCATGGATTGTAGCATGGATTGTAGCGTAGATTGTAGCATAGATTGTAGCATGGATTGTAGCATAGATTGTAGCATGGATTGTAGCATGGATTGTAGCATGGATGGTAGCATGGATTGTAGCATAGATTGTAGCATAGATTGTTGCATGGATTGTAGCATGGATTGTAGCATGGATTGTAGCATGGATTGTATCATGGATTGTAGCATAGATTGTAGCATGGATTGTAGCATGGATTGTAGCATGGATTGTAGCGTAGATTGTAGCATAGATTGTAGCATGGATTGTAGCATAGATTGTAGCATGGATTGTAGCATGGATTGTAGCATGGATGGTAGCATGGATTGTAGCATAGATTGTAGCATAGATTGTTGCATGGATTGTAGCATAGATTGTAGCATGGATTGTAGCATGGATTGTAGCATAGATTGTAGCATAGATTGTAGCATAGATTGTAGCATAGATTGTAGCATAGATTGTAGCGTAGATTATAGCATATATTGTAGCGTGGATTGTAGCGTTAATTGTAGCATGGATTGTAGCATAGATTGTAGCATGGATTGTAGCATAGATTGTAGCATGGGTTGTAGCGTAGATTGTAGCATGGATTGTAGCATGGATTGTAGCATAGATTGTAGCATAGATTGTTGCATGGATTTTAGCATGGATTGTAGCATGGATTGTAGCGTAGATTGTAGCATGGATTGTAGCGTAGATTGTAGCATGGATTGTAGCATGGATTGTAGCGTAGATTGTAGCGTAGATTGTAGCATGGATTGTAGCATGGATTGTAGCATGGATTGTAGCGTAGATTGTAGCATGGATTGTAGGATGGATTGTAGCGTAGATTGTAGCATGGATTGTAGCATGGATTGTAGCATGGATTGTAGCATGGATTGTAGCATGGATTGTAGCGTAGATTGTAGCATGGATTGTAGCATGGATTGTAGCATGGATTGTAGCGTAGATTGTAGCATGGATTGTAGCGTAGATTGTAGCATGGATTGTAGCATGGATTGTAGCATGGATTGTAGCATGGATTGTAGCATGGATTGTAGCATAGATTGTAGCATAGATTGTTGCATGGATTGTAGCATGGATTGTAGCGTAGATTGTAGCGTAGATTGTAGCATAGATTGTAGCATGGATTGTAACAAGGATTGTAGCATGGATTGTAGCATGGATTGTAGCATAGATTGTAGCATAGATTGTTGCATAGATTGTAGCATGGATTGTAGCATAGATTGTAGCATAGATTGTAGCATGGATTGTAGCATAGATTATAGCATAGATTGTAGCATGGATTGTAGCGTAGATTATAGCATAGATTATAGCATAGATTATAGCATAGATTGTAGCATGGATTGTAGCGTAGATTATAGCATAGATTATAGCATAGATTGTAGCATGGATTGTAACAAGGATTGTAGCATGGATTGTAGCATGGATTGTAGCATAGATTGTAGCATAGATTGTTGCATAGATTGTAGCATGGATTGTAGCATAGATTGTAGCATGGATTGTAGCATGGATTGTAGCATGGATTGTAGCGTAGATTGTAGCATGGATTGTAGCGTAGATTGTAGCATGGGTTGTAGCATGGATTGTAGCATGGATTGTAGCATGGATTGTAGCATGGATTGTAGCATGGATTGTAGCGTAGATTGTAGCATGGATTGTAGCGTAGATTGTAGCGTAGATTGAAGCATGGATTGTAGCATGGATTGTAGCATAGATTGTAGCATGGATTGTAGGATGGATTGTAGCATGGATTGTAGCGTAGATTGTATCATGGATTGTAGCATGTATTGTAGCGTAGATTGTAGCGTAGATTGAAGCATGGATTGTAGCATGGATTGTAGCATAGATTGTAGCATGGATTGTAGCATGGATTGTAGCATGGATTGTAGCGTAGATTGTATCATGGATTGTAGCATGTATTGTAGCGTAGATTGTAGCGTAGATTGAAGCATGGATTGTAGCATGGATTGTAGCATAGATTGTAGCATGGATTGTAGCATGGATTGTAGCATGTATTGTAGCGTAGATTGTAGCATGGATTGTAGCGTAGATTGTAGCGTAGATTGAAGCATGGATTGTAGCATGTATTGTAGCGTAGATTGTAGCATGGATTGTAGTGTAGATTGTAGCATGGATTGTAGCATGGATTGTAGCGTAGATTGTAGCATGGATTGTAGCATAGATTGTAGCGTAGATTGTAGCATGGATTGTAGCATGGATTGTAGCATGGATTGTAGCATGGATTGTAGCGTAGATTGTAGCATGGATTGTAGCGTAGATTGTAGCATGGGTTGTAGCATGGATTGTAGCATGGATTGTAGCATGGATTGTAGCATGGATTGTAGCATGGATTGTAGCGTAGATTGTAGCATGGATTGTAGCGTAGATTGTAGCGTAGATTGTAGCATGGATTGTAGCATGGATTGTAGCATGGATTGTATCATGGATTGTAGCATAGATTGTAGCATGGATTGTAGCATGGATTGTAGCATGGATTGTAGCGTAGATTGTAGCATAGATTGTAGCATGGATTGTAGCATAGATTGTAGCATGGATTGTAGCATGGATTGTAGCATGGATGGTAGCATGGATTGTAGCATAGATTGTAGCATAGATTGTTGCATGGATTGTAGCATAGATTGTAGCATGGATTGTAGCATAGATTGTAGCATAGATTGTAGCATGGATTGTAGCATGGATTGTAGCATAGATTGTAGCATAGATTGTAGCATAGATTGTAGCATAGATTGTAGCATAGATTGTAGCGTAGATTATAGCATATATTGTAGCGTGGATTGTAGCGTTAATTGTAGCATGGATTGTAGCATAGATTGTAGCATGGATTGTAGCATAGATTGTAGCATGGGTTGTAGCGTAGATTGTAGCATGGATTGTAGCATGGATTGTAGCATGGATTGTAGCATAGATTGTAGCATAGATTGTTGCATGGATTTTAGCATGGATTGTAGCATGGATTGTAGCGTAGATTGTAGCATGGATTGTAGCGTAGATTGTAGCATGGATTGTAGCATGGATTGTAGCGTAGATTGTAGCGTAGATTGTAGCATGGATTGTAGCATGGATTGTAGCATGGATTGTAGCGTAGATTGTAGCATGGATTGTAGGATGGATTGTAGCGTAGATTGTAGCATGGATTGTAGCATGGATTGTAGCATGGATTGTAGCATGGATTGTAGCGTAGAATGTAGCATAGATTGTAGCATGGATTGTAGCATGGATTGTAGCGTAGATTGTAGCATGGATTGTAGCATGGATTGTAGCATGGATTGTAGCGTAGATTGTAGCATGGATTGTAGCGTAGATTGTAGCATGGATTGTAGCATGGATTGTAGCATGGATTGTAGCATGGATTGTAGCATGGATTGTAGCGTAGATTGTAGCATGGATTGTAGCATGGATTGTAGCGTAGATTGTAGCATGGATTGTAGCATGGATTGTAGTATGGATTGTAGCGTAGATTGTAGCATGGATTGTAGCATGGATTGTAGCGTAGATTGTAGCGTAAATTGTGGCATGGATTGTAGCGTAGATTGTAGCATGGATTGTAGCGTAGATTGTAGCATGGATTGTAGCATGGATTGTAGCATGGATTGTATCATGGATTGTAGCATAGATTGCAGCATGGATTGTAGCATGGATTGTAGCATGGATTGTAGCGTAGATTGTAGCATAGATTGTAGCATGGATTGTAGCATAGATTGTAGCATGGATTGTAGCATGGATTGTAGCATGGATGGTAGCATGGATTGTAGCATAGATTGTAGCATAGATTGTTGCATGGATTGTAGCATGGATTGTAGCATGGATTGTAGCATGGATTGTATCATGGATTGTAGCATAGATTGTAGCATGGATTGTAGCATGGATTGTAGCATGGATTGTAGCGTAGATTGTAGCATAGATTGTAGCATGGATTGTAGCATAGATTGTAGCATGGATTGTAGCATGGATTGTAGCATGGATGGTAGCATGGATTGTAGCATAGATTGTAGCATGGATTGTAGCATAGATTGTAGCATTGATTGTAGCATGGATTGTAGCATGGATTGTAGCATAGATTGTAGCATAGATTGTAGCATGGATTGTAGCATAGATTGTAGCATAGATTGTAGCGTAGATTATAGCATATATTGTAGCGTGGATTGTAGCGTTAATTGTAGCATGGATTGTAGCATAGATTGTAGCATGGATTGTAGCATAGATTGTAGCATGGGTTGTAGCGTAGATTGTAGCATGGATTGTAGCATGGATTGTAGCATGGATTGTAGCATAGATTGTAGCATAGATTGTTGCATGGATTTTAGCATGGATTGTAGCATGGATTGTAGCGTAGATTGTAGCATGGATTGTAGCGTAGATTGTAGCATGGATTGTAGCATGGATTGTAGCGTAGATTGTAGCGTAGATTGTAGCATGGATTGTAGCATGGATTGTAGCATGGATTGTAGCGTAGATTGTAGCATGGATTGTAGGATGGATTGTAGCATAGATTGTAGCATAGATTGTAGCATAGATTGTAGCATAGATTGTAGCGTAGATTATAGCATATATTGTAGCGTAGATTATAGCATATATTGTAGCGTGGATTGTAGCGTTAATTGTAGCATGGATTGTAGCATAGATTGTAGCATGGATTGTAGCATAGATTGTAGCATGGGTTGTAGCGTAGATTGTAGCATGGATTGTAGCATGGATTGTAGCATGGATTGTAGCATGGATTGTAGCATAGATTGTAGCATAGATTGTTGCATGGATTTTAGCATGGATTGTAGCATGGATTGTAGCGTAGATTGTAGCATGGATTGTAGCGTAGATTGTAGCATGGATTGTAGCATGGATTGTAGCGTAGATTGTAGCGTAGATTGTAGCATGGATTGTAGCATGGATTGTAGCATGGATTGTAGCGTAGATTGTAGCATGGATTGTAGGATGGATTGTAGCATGGATTGTAGCGTAGATTGTAGCATGGATTGTAGCATGGATTGTAGCATAGATTGTAGCATAGATTGTAGCATAGATTGTAGCATAGATTGTAGCATAGATTGTAGCGTAGATTATAGCATATATTGTAGCGTAGATTATAGCATATATTGTAGCGTGGATTGTAGCGTTAATTGTAGCATGGATTGTAGCATAGATTGTAGCATGGATTGTAGCATAGATTGTAGCATGGGTTGTAGCGTAGATTGTAGCATGGATTGTAGCATGGATTGTAGCATGGATTGTAGCATGGATTGTAGCATAGATTGTAGCATAGATTGTTGCATGGATTTTAGCATGGATTGTAGCATGGATTGTAGCGTAGATTGTAGCATGGATTGTAGCGTAGATTGTAGCATGGATTGTAGCATGGATTGTAGCGTAGATTGTAGCGTAGATTGTAGCATGGATTGTAGCATGGATTGTAGCATGGATTGTAGCGTAGATTGTAGCATGGATTGTAGGATGGATTGTAGCGTAGATTGTAGCATGGATTGTAGCATGGATTGTAGCATGGATTGTAGCATGGATTGTAGCGTAGATTGTAGCATAGATTGTAGCATGGATTGTAGCATGGATTGTAGCGTAGATTGTAGCATGGATTGTAGCATGGATTGTAGCATGGATTGTAGCGTAGATTGTAGCATGGATTGTAGCGTAGATTGTAGCATGGATTGTAGCATGGATTGTAGCATGGATTGTAGCATGGATTGTAGCATGGATTGTAGCGTAGATTGTAGCATGGATTGTAGCATGGATTGTAGCATGGATGGTAGCATGGATTGTAGCATAGATTGTAGCATAGATTGTTGCATGGATTGTAGCATGGATTGTAGCATGGATTGTAGCATGGATTGTATCATGGATTGTAGCATAGATTGTAGCATGGATTGTAGCATGGATTGTAGCATGGATTGTAGCGTAGATTGTAGCATAGATTGTAGCATGGATTGTAGCATAGATTGTAGCATGGATTGTAGCATGGATTGTAGCATGGATGGTAGCATGGATTGTAGCATAGATTGTAGCATAGATTGTTGCATGGATTGTAGCATAGATTGTAGCATGGATTGTAGCATAGATTGTAGCATAGATTGTAGCATGGATTGTAGCATGGATTGTAGCATAGATTGTAGCATAGATTGTAGCATAGATTGTAGCATAGATTGTAGCATAGATTGTAGCGTAGATTATAGCATATATTGTAGCGTGGATTGTAGCGTTAATTGTAGCATGGATTGTAGCATAGATTGTAGCATGGATTGTAGCATAGATTGTAGCATGGGTTGTAGCGTAGATTGTAGCATGGATTGTAGCATGGATTGTAGCATAGATTGTAGCATAGATTGTTGCATGGATTTTAGCATGGATTGTAGCATGGATTGTAGCGTAGATTGTAGCATGGATTGTAGCGTAGATTGTAGCATGGATTGTAGCATGGATTGTAGCGTAGATTGTAGCGTAGATTGTAGCATGGATTGTAGCATGGATTGTAGCATGGATTGTAGCGTAGATTGTAGCATGGATTGTAGGATGGATTGTAGCGTAGATTGTAGCATGGATTGTAGCATGGATTGTAGCATGGATTGTAGCATGGATTGTAGCATGGATTGTAGCGTAGATTGTAGCATGGATTGTAGCATGGATTGTAGCATGGATTGTAGCGTAGATTGTAGCATGGATTGTAGCGTAGATTGTAGCATGGATTGTAGCATGGATTGTAGCATGGATTGTAGCATGGATTGTAGCATGGATTGTAGCATAGATTGTAGCATAGATTGTTGCATGGATTGTAGCATGGATTGTAGCGTAGATTGTAGCGTAGATTGTAGCATAGATTGTAGCATGGATTGTAACAAGGATTGTAGCATGGATTGTAGCATGGATTGTAGCATAGATTGTAGCATAGATTGTTGCATAGATTGTAGCATGGATTGTAGCATAGATTGTAGCATAGATTGTAGCATGGATTGTAGCATAGATTATAGCATAGATTGTAGCATGGATTGTAGCGTAGATTATAGCATAGATTATAGCATAGATTATAGCATAGATTGTAGCATGGATTGTAGCGTAGATTATAGCATAGATTATAGCATAGATTGTAGCATGGATTGTAGCATAGATTATAGCATAGATTATAGCATATATTATAGCGTAGATTATAGCATAGATTATAGCATAGATTGTAGCATAGATTGTAGCATAGATTGTAGCGTAGATTATAGCATAGATTGTAGCGTGGATTGTAGCGTAAATTGTAGCATGGATTGTAGCATAGACTGTAGCATAGATTGTAGCGTAGATTGTAGCGTAGATTGTAGCGTGGATTGTAGCATAAATTGTAGCATGGATTGTAGCATAGATTGTAGCATGGATTGTAGCGTATATTGTAGCATGGGTTGTAGCGTAGATTGTAGCATGGATTGTAGCGTAGATTGTAGCATGGGTTGTAGCATGGATTGTAGCATGGATTGTAGCATAGATTGTAGCATAGATTGTAGCATGGATTGTAGCATAGATTGTACCATAGATTGTAGCATGGGTTGTAGCGTAGATTGTAGCATGGATTGTAGCATGGATTGTAGCGTAGATTGTAGCATGGATTGTAGCGTAGATTGTAGCATGGATTGTAGCATGGATTGTAGCGTAGATTGTAGCGTAGATTGTAGCATGGATTGTAGCATGGATTGTAGCATGGATTGTAGCGTAGATTATAGCATAGATTGTAGCATGGATTGTAGCATGGATTGTAGCATGGATTGTAGCGTAGATTGTAGCATGGATTGTAGGATGGATTGTAGCGTAGATTGTAGCATGGATTGTAGCATGGATTGTAGCATGGATTGTAGCATGGATTGTAGCGTAGATTGTAGCATAGATTGTAGCATGGATTGTAGCATGGATTGTAGCGTAGATTGTAGCATGGATTGTAGCGTAGATTGTAGCATGGATTGTAGCATGGATTGTAGCATGGATTGTAGCATGGATTGTAGCATGGATTGTAGCATAGATTGTAGCATAGATTGTTGCATGGATTGTAGCATGGATTGTAGCGTAGATTGTAGCGTAGATTGTAGCATAGATTGTAGCATGGATTGTAACAAGGATTGTAGCATGGATTGTAGCATGGATTGTAGCATAGATTGTAGCATAGATTGTTGCATAGATTGTAGCATGGATTGTAGCATAGATTGTAGCATAGATTGTAGCATGGATTGTAGCATAGATTATAGCATAGATTGTAGCATGGATTGTAGCGTAGATTATAGCATAGATTATAGCATAGATTATAGCATAGATTGTAGCATGGATTGTAGCGTAGATTATAGCATAGATTATAGCATAGATTATAGCATAGATTATAGCGTAGATTATAGCATAGATTATAGCATAGATTGTAGCATAGATTGTAGCATAGATTGTAGCGTAGATTATAGCATAGATTGTAGCGTGCATTGTAGCGTAAATTGTAGCATGGATTGTAGCATAGACTGTAGCATAGATTGTAGCGTAGATTGTAGCGTAGATTGTAGCGGGGATTGTAGCATAAATTGTAGCATGGATTGTAGCATAGATTGTAGCATGGATTGTAGCGTATATTGTAGCATGGGTTGTAGCGTAGATTGTAGCATGGATTGTAGCGTAGATTGTAGCATGGGTTGTAGCATGGATTGTAGCATGGATTGTAGCATAGATTGTAGCATAGATTGTAGCATGGATTGTAGCATAGATTGTACCATAGATTGTAGCATGGGTTGTAGCGTAGATTGTAGCATGGATTGTAGCATGGATTGTAGCGTAGATTGTAGCATAGATTGTACCATAGATTGTAGCATGGGTTGTAGCGTAGATTGTAGCATGGATTGTAGCATGGATTGTAGCATGGATTGTAGCATAGATTGTAGCATGGATTGTAGCATGGATTGTAGCATGGATTGTAGCGTAGATTGTAGCATGGATTGTAGCATGGATTTTAGCATGGATTGTAGCATGTATTGTAGCGTAGATTGTAGCATGGATTGTAGCGTAGATTGTAGCGTAGATTGTAGCATGGATTGTAGCATGGATTGTAGCATAGATTGTAGCGTAGATTGTAGCATGGATTGTAGCATGGATTGTAGCATGGATTGTAGCATGGATTGTAGCGTAGATTGTAGCATGGATTGTAGCGTAGATTGTAGCATGGGTTGTAGCATGGATTGTAGCATGGATTGTAGCATGGATTGTAGCGTAGATTGTAGCATAGATTGTTGCATGGATTGTAGCATGGATTGTAGCGTAGATTGTAGCGTAGATTGTAGCATGGATTGTAGCATGGATTGTAGCATGGATTGTAGCGTAGATTGTAGCATGGATTGTAGGATGGATTGTAGCGTAGATTGTAGCATGGATTGTAGCATGGATTGTAGCGTAGATTGTAGCGTAAATTGTGGCATGGATTGTAGCGTAGATTGTAGCATGGATTGTAGCGTAGATTGTAGCATGGATTGTAGCATGGATTGTAGCATGGATTGTATCATGGATTGTAGCATAGATTGTAGCATGGATTGTAGCATGGATTGTAGCATGGATTGTAGCGTAGATTGTAGCATAGATTGTAGCATGGATTGTAGCATAGATTGTAGCATGGATTGTAGCATGGATTGTAGCATGGATGGTAGCATGGATTGTAGCATAGATTGTAGCATAGATTGTTGCATGGATTGTAGCATGGATTGTAGCATGGATTGTAGCATGGATTGTATCATGGATTGTAGCATAGATTGTAGCATGGATTGTAGCATAGATTGTAGCATGGATTGTAGCATGGATTGTAGCATGGATGGTAGCATGGATTGTAGCATAGATTGTAGCATAGATTGTTGCATGGATTGTAGCATAGATTGTAGCATGGATTGTAGCATAGATTGTAGCATAGATTGTAGCATGGATTGTAGCATGGATTGTAGCATAGATTGTAGCATAGATTGTAGCATAGATTGTAGCGTGGATTGTAGCATGGATTGTAGCATGGATTGTAGCATAGATTGTAGCATGGATTGTAGCATAGATTGTAGCATGGATTGTAGCGTAGATTGTAGCGTAGATTGTTGCATGGATTGTAGCATGGATTGTAGCATAGATTGTAGCATAGATTGTAGCATAGATTGTAGCGTGGATTGTAGCATAGATTGTAGCATGGATTGTAGCGTAGATTGTAGCGTAGATTGTTGCATGGATTGTAGCATGGATTGTAGCATAGATTGTACCATAGATTGTAGCATGGGTTGTAGCGTAGATTGTAGCATGGATTGTAGCATGGATTGTAGCGTAGATTGTAGCATAGATTGTACCATAGATTGTAGCATGGGTTGTAGCGTAGATTGTAGCATGGATTGTAGCATGGATTGTAGCATGGATTGTAGCATAGATTGTAGCATGGATTGTAGCATGGATTGTAGCATGGATTGTAGCGTAGATTGTAGCATGGATTGTAGCATGGATTTTAGCATGGATTGTAGCATGTATTGTAGCGTAGATTGTAGCATGGATTGTAGCGTAGATTGTAGCGTAGATTGTAGCATGGATTGTAGCATGGATTGTAGCATAGATTGTAGCGTAGATTGTAGCATGGATTGTAGCATGGATTGTAGCATGGATTGTAGCATGGATTGTAGCGTAGATTGTAGCATGGATTGTAGCGTAGATTGTAGCATGGGTTGTAGCATGGATTGTAGCATGGATTGTAGCATGGATTGTAGCGTAGATTGTAGCATAGATTGTTGCATGGATTGTAGCATGGATTGTAGCGTAGATTGTAGCGTAGATTGTAGCATGGATTGTAGCATGGATTGTAGCATGGATTGTAGCGTAGATTGTAGCATGGATTGTAGGATGGATTGTAGCGTAGATTGTAGCATGGATTGTAGCATGGATTGTAGCGTAGATTGTAGCGTAAATTGTGGCATGGATTGTAGCGTAGATTGTAGCATGGATTGTAGCGTAGATTGTAGCATGGATTGTAGCATGGATTGTAGCATGGATTGTATCATGGATTGTAGCATAGATTGTAGCATGGATTGTAGCATGGATTGTAGCATGGATTGTAGCGTAGATTGTAGCATAGATTGTAGCATGGATTGTAGCATAGATTGTAGCATGGATTGTAGCATGGATTGTAGCATGGATGGTAGCATGGATTGTAGCATAGATTGTAGCATAGATTGTTGCATGGATTGTAGCATGGATTGTAGCATGGATTGTAGCATGGATTGTATCATGGATTGTAGCATAGATTGTAGCATGGATTGTAGCATAGATTGTAGCATGGATTGTAGCATGGATTGTAGCATGGATGGTAGCATGGATTGTAGCATAGATTGTAGCATAGATTGTTGCATGGATTGTAGCATAGATTGTAGCATGGATTGTAGCATAGATTGTAGCATAGATTGTAGCATGGATTGTAGCATGGATTGTAGCATAGATTGTAGCATAGATTGTAGCATAGATTGTAGCGTGGATTGTAGCATGGATTGTAGCATGGATTGTAGCATAGATTGTAGCATGGATTGTAGCATAGATTGTAGCATGGATTGTAGCATAGATTGTAGCGTAGATTGTTGCATGGATTGTAGCATGGATTGTAGCATAGATTGTAGCATAGATTGTAGCATAGATTGTAGCGTGGATTGTAGCATGGATTGTAGCATGGATTGTAGCGTAGATTGTAGCGTAGATTGTTGCATGGATTGTAGCATGGATTGACAGAACAGCAGACTGCACTGCAGGTCTGAAGTGCCGACACAGATGAATATTAAAAAATTAAATGAACCCAAACAAGAACCCGTCCCACCGCCGTCTCAACGCGAGGGATTTCTGCCTCCACAGTTCCAGCGGCGCTGACGTCCTTTAGGTTCCCCTGAATCCACGAGTGATTCCCTGGAAAATGTTTCTAACCACAAACACAAGTGTTTCAGAGCCGGAGACATGTGTCGGGGGTCGGGGGGGTCGGGGGTGTCGGGGGGGTTTCCCAGAATGCACCGGTGCGTTGGCGTGGAAACAAACACAGATGGACCGGATCAGGTCCCTGATGGACGTGGACGTCTCCGAGGTGGAACCGGGTCCCGGTTCCCGTTGGCAGCTCTGTCCTCACCCCTGATTGATTATTCTGACCTCTGACCTTCATAATAAAGAAATACCTGCTGGACCGGATGGTTCCGGGTTCTACTGGGACCGAACTGGATCAATGGAAACAAACCTGGTGGAGAGACACATAATCAATCAATCTGGTGTCAACAGATGAGCCAGAACTGTATTTTTACCTCTGAATCCAGTAGTTCCCGGTACTTACTGAGAACATAATAATATCATAATGGATCTCAGTTTACACTAAGAACCCCGAGATCTAGCGGCTGCTGGACCTTCAGCAGCTGGAACCTTCTAGTCCAGGGGTTTTCAACCTTTTTCATCCTTGGATGAGAGAAAAACAGAGCAGGTCCCGCTTGGAATTCAGATTTTTTCCCTTTTTTTTAATGTGTCCCATTTTAAGCCTGGCTTATAATAACTTTTGAATGTGTTTTATTCTGCTTATTCACCTTATTAACCAGTTCCTGACTGGGTTTTTAGCTACATGTGTTAACGGTTGATGAAACTTTGTCCTCGTCAGACGTGGAAGGAGTAACGTTAGTAACGTTAGTAACGTTACTAACGTTAGTAACGTTACTAACGTTAGTAACGTTAGTAACGTTACTAACGTTAGTAACGTTAGTAACGTTACTAACGTTAGTAACGTTAGTAACGTTAGGCCGAGCTGGAACGTTACAATCTCCAGCTTTAGGTTCGTTATCGTCACTAATTTATCCTTCAGGTCTAACTAGTTAAATATGAAATAAAGTTAATTTATCCTTCAGGTCTAACTAGTTAAATATGAAATAGACAAGTCAATTTAGCAACTAATTTTCTTTTCTTAAACAGCTAGCTCGTTTTTCTGCGCTAAAGTTACATTAGTCACATGACTCACGTCAGGGGAATCATTTATGTAGAGTTGGAGACTGAAGCCTGATTTAAGGTTCTGCGTTAAACCAGAGCCTACGCCGTCACCGTGACGCTGTCGTGAACCTTCAGACTTTTCCATCACTCCATTTCTCCGCGGTGCTAAACCCCCCAGACACTAGCTGATACTTTGTTTAGCTTCCGGCTTTTCCGGTCACAGTGAATCAAAGAGATAAGATAACTATTGTACAGAAAAAAACAAAACAAAATGAAAGCTGCAAGCAGAGATGTACAGGCCCCTGCGCGTGCAATTTGCACCAATTAAGGTCAAGAACTCAAAACCAAGTCCGATGACTCCACCATTATGTCAAACCATTCAAAAGTTATGGCAGAAAATAGGAATTATGAAATATCGACCAATCAGAAGAAGGGGCAGGGCTAATTAACACCAATTATGGTCAAGGGATTCAAAACCATGTCCGATGACACCACCCACGACTCTCTATGTCAAACCATTCAAAAGTTATGGCAGAGAAAAGTTTCTAGGGGGCGCTGTTGAGCCATTAGACCACGGCCATTAATGCAAACCATTAAATATCACATTTATCGCCAGGCCTGGCTTGGTGATAAATTTGGTGACTTTTGGGGGCCGTTTAGGGGAAAAAAGACCCTCATTTAGTCGGAAGAAAGAATAATGAAAAAATCACAATAAAAAATTCCTACAAGATACAATAGGGCAGGCCCTTCGCACTGAAGGTGCTCGGGCCCTAAAAAACCACACACATGAAGAAAAGAGGCTAACATTTCACGACTGCTTCAAACCAGAACCAGAAATGCGTTGCTACCAAGCGAACCAATCACAGTCTCTCGGTCTGCGTTTGGTCTGTGACCTCTCGACGTGTAGTTACAGTTTTGGGAGGTGCGTCCGGCACGCCGTGGCCTGCACCGTGGGGAGCTCATCGCAGCACAACCTGCGGCGCACGCTCGGAGAAGATTTAACGCAGTACCACAATCCAGCCTTAATGGTCTCTGGGGCCGACAGAACCAGCAGGACCAGTAGACCGGGACCCGGGTCCCCCCAAACCTCCCTCCCCGGAGCATTAACGAGTCCTAACGAGCACCAGGGGAACAAAGGAGGGTCTGTAGTTTAATCAGAACCACATGCATGGGGGGCCAGACCAGGACCTGCAGGTCCACTTCCTGTCTCTGATTGGGGGTTCAGGAACCGGAGAACCGGAGCGGCCAATCAGCACGCAGGAGGAGGGAGGTGACCCGCGACGACCCCTGATGAGGAGGAGGGAGGTGTTTCCACGGTTACCCATCAAACTATCGTTAGGGCCCGAGCACTGACAGTGCGAGGGCCCTATTGTTTCTGTAGGAATTGGTTTTTTTCCCTCATTTTTATTTGTCTTCCGACGACATGAAGGCCTAAAACACGTGGCGTGTTACTAATAGAAATGAATTGAGCAATTAAACTTAGCAGCACCAGAATGGCTCAGTGCATTTGTACTGTAGTACAAAAGTTAAAATAAAAAAAACACATGACAGTTCTTTTTTTTTTAACTTGTCTGCACACATATTAATGGTTAATACCATGCTGGTAAAAACCTAAAGCATAAAGATGTGCAATTTTGATATAAAATACATACAATATATTTTTCTTAATAGGACATATACAGGAGCCCCAGAAAATTAGAATATTGTGATTTTCTGTAATGCAATTACAAAAACAAAAATGGATTCATTACAAATCAACTGAAATATTGCAAGCCTTTTATTATTTTAATATTGCTGATTATGGTTTACAGCTTAAGAAAACTCAAATATCCTATCTCAGAAAATTAGAATATTCTGGGAATCTTAATCTTAAACTGTAAACCATAATCAGCAATATTAAAATAATAAAAGGCTTGCAATATTTCAGTTGATTTGTAATTAATCCATGATATGTTTGTTTTTGTAATTGCATTACACAAAATAAAGAACTTTATCACAATATTCTAATTTTCTGAGACAGTCCTGTATATTTATTTTATTAATATATCCGCAGGTTTGTCATGTTGCTGTTCGGCGCAGCAACACGACAAACCTGCGGATCATGTTGACACAGAACTGTCATGTGTTTTTTTTATTTTAATTTTTTTTTTTTAGTCCAAACGTCTGATCTGAAAGATTTTCCACTTGCCATCGTCATCATTTTCTTGTTGTTTGGTCGTGTTGCAGCCACCGTCCACTAAACACCAATCACAAGAAAATGTTGCCACAGCGCCCCCTCTGGCCAGGAGGTGAATCATTCAGAGGTTTTGATTAATCCATATTTAACTAGGGCGGGGAGAATTGATGCATCGATTTTTGGATATTTTTACCCTCCCCTAATACATAATTAGTTATCTAACGATGTCTGACGTTCCAACCCGTATCAACCAAGGACCAACTTCTGAACGGTCGAACACCAATCAAGTTTCATCTACTAAAGTAAAACCTGTTGACAGATTTCTGAGCTCAGTTCCATCAAACTGGTTCCAGGTCAGTAAAAACGACAACAGTCATACAGGAGTCTGATTAAAGGAGCTCTGCTGGTTTCTGAGAAGAGTTAAGCATTTTTAAGTGTCTTATAGTCCATAAATGACGGTATCCAGCGCTGGTCACAGAAACAGGAACCAGAACTTAACGGATCATTTCACTTCTGGAATCAGGCCAGAATGTTTCCCACTTTAACCAGTTCATTTCTTAACGTCTGACTTCATCACCAGGTGACGAGCAGGAACATCTGCCTCCTCTTCACATCTGGATGCAGTTATTATTATTATTCCTCCTCCAGTGGAAACTGCTCAAGGTTGGAGTCAGACTCTCCATCATATTTTGTAATGGAGGAACTCGAGGAATCCTTGCAGCCCTAGTAAGGTATATCTTGTTTTTTTTTTGTTTTTTAAACACAATATTTTTATTAGTTTTTCACTTTTACAATTAAAGGATGGAGACATGATATGATCCACAGAAATAACAAGCAAAACAGGCAAACAAACAGAACAGAAAAAAACTAAATCAATGGTTACAGAGGGACTTATCCTTAAAGGGTAGAGTGTTGATAACTAAAGCAGAGGGAATTTCTCGACTAACTTATGCTGCTATCTCACTACATTTAGATAATAAAATTAGTAAAACTGTTGACCAGATGCTTTTTAATTTCCTATGGAAAAATTGTACACATTACATTAGAAAAAGTATAGTCATGAATACTTATGAATCTGGAGGGCTTAATTTCCTGGATTTTAAAACTTTAAACAATACATTTAAAATTAATTGGGCGAAAAATTTTATGAAGAATCCCACCTCAATCTGGAATTTTATTCCCCACCATATTTTCTCTCGTTTTGGAGGCCTTCATTTCATACTGTCTTGTAATTATAATGTAGAAAGAATTCCAGTTAAGTTATCTGTATTTCATAAACAGGTCCTCCTTGCATGGACTCTCATCTATAAGCATAACTTTTCACCCCACCGTTATATTATTTGGAACAATAGAGATATCCTAGTTAGAAATAAATCCTTTTTTTTAAACCTGGTTTCAGAACCGGATCTGGCTGGTGAGTCCGCTGCTAAATGAGGAAGGAGTTGTGCTGTCTTACGGAGACTTTTCATCACAACATAGTCTTCAAATAACTCCTGAAGAATTCTCAGTTGTCGCCAATGCTTTTCCATCAGGCACCTTAATGCTTTTTAAAAACAGTTGTTCTTCCTCGTCTGGAAATGTGTCTGTTTTATTCTCAACTGACTCTCCAGGAGGTCAAATATGTTTTTCACTGACCCAAAAGAATAATAATAAAAGGGTACGTGCCTTATTTCAAAAAGATATTGTTGCTACCACTAATATTACTGTTTATTGGAATCGTTTCACATATTGATCATATTGATTGGAAAAAAACTTGGATGCTTCCTAACAAGTTTTTAATCACAAATAAGGTTAAGGAGGTCTCCTACAAAATCATACATAAATATGATCCTGCTAACCATTACATGCAGACATTTAAAAAGGACAATAATACAAATTGTTCCTTCTGTAATTTACATCCAGAAACAGTTTTTTATTCTGGCTTTGCTCTCATTCAAAAAAACTATGGGCAGATATTAGCAAATTTATTATTGACTCTTTCACTATAGATTTTAATTTACATTGGGAAAATGTTGTTTTTGGTTTCCATTGTTTCTCTAAAAAAGAAGGAAAATGTTACTTTTTGATAAATCTGTTTTTATTTCTTGCCAAATTCCATATTCATAAGAGTAAATTTTCAAAGAAAACCCCTTGCTTTTTTGTTTTCCAGAAAGAAATGGAACTTTACTTGAAATTAATCCTAAAATCAACAAATGAAAAGGCTATTAAAACCGTAGACTTGTGTTATAGTTTAATCTTCTTGAATAACAAACATCACCCCTGGCACATGTTCTGTTTTGTATTTGTATACTGTTCGTGTATACTGTTTTGTGATAATTCTATTAAATAAAGTAAAAAAAAAACCCAAAAAACAGAACAGAAAACTAAACAAATCACCAGCTCAGATCCATATTTAAACCCTGGTTACAGTAAAATGTACAGTCTGACCAGTCAACGTGATATTAGAGACATCGTACATAGTTCCAGTAACGCTCCCGAACCTTATCGAGACGTGCTGTACTAGCGGCCCGGCTAGTACAGCGGCTAGCAACGATCTTTTATACCCTCTAGAATAGCACTGCTAAATAAATTATAGATCATTATTAATGTCTTAATCCAGCAGGTTTGGTGTGAAGCTCTTTAGCATCGATGTGTTAAGTTATGTTATTGTCTAGTGTTGTATAAATACAGTAAATTTACTGCACTTAATCACCTTGTTCATCGTTCTGTCTCGGATTGTCTTGTATATTGTTCTGTTTTTTGTTTTTGACCAGGTATTCTGAAAAACCACAGATGCAAAAAGATTTTCCGAAAGGACAATAAATTGTAACTAACTAACTAACTAACTAACTAACTAACTAACTAACTAACTAACTAACTAACTAACTAACTAACTAACTAACTAACTAACTAACTAACTAACTAACTAACTAACTAGTTAGTTCTAACTAACTAACTAACTAACTAGTTAGTTCTAACTAATTCAATTCAATTAAATTTTATTTATATAGTGTCTAATACAACAGATGTTGTCTCTAGACGCTTTCCAGAGATCCAGAACATGAACATAAACATAAACCCCCGATCAATTATTACATAAACAATGGCAGGTAAAAACTCCCCTAGTGGGAGAAAAACCATAAGACAAACAGTGGCAAGGAAAAACTCCCCTTTAGGAGGAAGAAACCTGGACCAAGACCTGGATCATAAGGGGGGACCCTCCTGCCGAGGGCCAGACTGGGGGTCAGGGACGTTGACAGCACACAGCAGGCGGGCGGAAGCAGCAACGGGATGACCACAGGGGGAGGGCCGGGAACACAGGCCAGAACGCAGCTCCTGAGGCTCCGGCCTGCAAACATACACAAAAGAGAAAAAAGGGGGGCCGGCACAAGAAACTACAGGAACGATGGACAAAAATGATAGCTATGAGATATTTATAATAAATAAAAATGGTAATGGAGAAGAGAGGAAGGGAAGAGGAGAGGAGAAGAAGGACTAACTATAGGCTTTACTAAACAGAAAGGTTTTAAGTTTAGTTTTAAAGGTGGAGGTGGTGTCAGCCTCCTTAACCCAGATTGGAAGTTGGTTCCATAGTAATGGTGCCTGATAGCAGAACGCCCGCCCTCCAAATCTACATTTAGATACTCTAGGAACTACGAGTAAACCTGCACTCTGAGAGCGGAGAGCTCTGCCAGGAACATAAGGCACTATCAGGTCTTGTAAATACTGCAGAGCTAAGTCGTTTTGGGCTTTATATGCAAGTAATAAAATTTTAAATTGGATTCTGAATTTTACAGGTAGCCAAGGGAGCGACGCTAACACTGGAGAGACGTGGTCTCTCCTGCTAATTCCTGTCAGCACTCGTGCTGCTGCATTCTGGATCAGCTGGAGCCTATTCAGCAAATTACTTGGACATCCTGCTAACAACACATTACAGTAATCCAGTCTAGAAGATATAAACGCATGAACTAGTTTTTCTGCATCACTCTGCGAGAGGATTTTCCTAATTTTTGCAATATTACGGAGATGGAAAAACGCTATTTTACAAACCTGATTAACATATGGTTTAAACGACAAATCCTGATCGAAAATAACACCAAGGTTTCTCACAGTTGCACTGGAAGCCATCGCAAAACACCATCTAGTCCCTTCCTAAGATGCTCTGGACCAAGAATGATAACCTCTGTTTTATCTGAATTTAGAAGCAAGAAATTTCTGGACATCCAGTCCTTGATGTCCCTAAGACATCACAACTAACTAATTAACTAACTAACTAACTAACTAACTAACTAGTTAGTTCTAACTAACTAACTAACTAACTAACTAGTTAGTTCTAACTAACTAACTAACCGCAGCTAAATCCCCAGCTAGCAGCACGGCTAGCAGTCCGGTTAGAAGGCTAGCACCATAGCTAGCAGGGCTGCTAGCACCGTAGCTAACAGTGTTGTGAACGTCGTCTTCAGGACCAGCGACTGATTGATTTGAATTATTCCGATTGAATGACTGATTATTGATTGTTAGTTTCTGCTGCAGCTCAGAACTGTTCAGCTGCAGGTTCCAGAACTGCAGGTTCTAGAACCGCAGGTTCCAGAACTGCAGGTTCTAGAACCGCAGGTTCCAGAACTGCAGGTTCTAGAACCGCAGGTTCCAGAACTGCAGGTTCCAGAACTGCAGGTTCCAGAACTGCAGGTTCCAGAGTTCCAGAACTGCAGGTTCCAGAACTGCAGGTTCCAGAGTTCCAGAACTGCAGGTTCCAGAACTGCAGGTTCTAGAACTGCAGGTTCCAGAACTGCAGGTTCCAGAACTGCAGGTTCCAGAACCGCAGGTTCTAGAACTGCAGGTTCTAGAACTGCAGGTTCCAGAGTTTCAGAACTGCAGGTTCCAGAACTGCAGGTTCCAGAACTGCAGGTTCCAGAACTGCAGGTTCCAGAACCGCAGGTTCTAGAACTGCAGGTTCTAGAACTGCAGGTTCTAGAACTGCAGGTTCCAGAGTTTCAGAACTGCAGGTTCCAGAACTGCAGGTTCCAGAACTGCAGGTTCTAGAACTGCAGGTTCCAGAACTGCAGTTCTGGAACTCTGGAACCTGCAGTTCTGGAACCTGCAGTTCTAGAACTGCAGGTTCCAGAACTGCAGGTTCCAGAACTGCAGGTTCCAGAACTGCAGGTTCTAGAACTGCAGGTTCGAGAACCGCAGGTTCTAGAACTGCAGGTTCTAGAACTGCAGGTTCCAGAACTGCAGGTTCTAGAACTGCAGGTTCTAGAACTGCAGGTTCCAGAACTGCAGGTTCCAGAACTGCAGGTTCTAGAACTGCAGGTTCCAGGTTCCAGAACTGCAGGTTCCAGAACTGCAGGTTCCAGAACTGCAGGTTCTAGAACTGCAGGTTCTAGAACTGCAGGTTCTAGAACCTGCAGTTCTGGAACTGCAGGTTCCAGAACTGCAGGTTCCAGAACTGAACGGCTGCAGGTTTCAGGGTTCCAGAGTTTCAGGGTTCCAGGGTTTGGTCATGGTAGAATCTGGAGTTTCTCCTCCGGCTCTGACGGGACAGACGTCTGGGCCGAGCTCCCGGACCGATGGACAGAGAAAAGGCTGATGGGAAAAGCAGCGGCGGTTCGGATGACGCTGCGACGGTCCACCGAGACGGTCCACCGAGGATTCTGGGATGTCGCCTCACACCCACTTACTGGCGGTGGACCGAGTACCTGTCCGTGTGAGGGGGGGGATGTCGGTCCATGTGAGGGGGGGATGTCTGTCCCGGGGGGGGATGTCGGTCCATGTGAGGGGGGGATGTCTGTCCCGGGGGGGGATGTCGGTCCATGTGAGGGGGGGGATGTCTGTCCCGGGGGGGGATGTCGGTCCATGTGAGGGGGGGGATGTCTGTCCCGGGGGGGGATGTCGGTCCATGTGAGGGGGGGGATGTCTGTCCCGGGGGGGGGATGTCGGTCCATGTGTCCGGGGGGAAGTTCTGTCTGCACCTTCACACCGGCGGCCGGTGGAGGAGCAGACGGAGGACGGATCGTCTTACACCACCATCAGCAGCCCGACGGCAGCAGAGCAGGAACCGAAGCATCGGTGCTCCAGATCTCACCCCCTTCCAACAGAACAGGAGGGAAAAAGATCCAACATTCATTCAGAACTTACTACTACAACACATAGAAATAACTATTTTAATTACAAATAATAAACTACAAATCATTATTTGGTTTTGGAAAATGTAAATGACTGAAACCAGAAGGTTTATCCCGGGGAGTTCAGGCCCAAAGGTGCACTTTGTTTGGGTCTTTGGTTCTTTGGGTCTTTGATTCTTTGATTCTTTGGTTCTTTGGTTCTTTGGGTCTTTGGTTCTTTGGTTCTTTGGGTCTTTGATTCTTTGGTTCTTTGGGTCTTTGATTCTTTGGTTCTTTGGTTCTTTGATTCTTTGATTCTTTGGTTCTTTGGTTCTTTGGGTCTTTGGTTCTTTGGTTCTTTGGGTCTTTGATTCTTTGATTCTTTGGTTCTTTGGGTCTTTGGGGTTCTTGGGTCTTTGGGGTTCTTGGGTCTTTGGGGTTCTTGGGTCTTTGGGGTTCTTGGGTCTTTGGGGTTCTTGGGTCTTTGGGGTTCTTGGGTCTTTGGGGTTCTTGGGTCTTTGGGTCTTTGGGGTTCTTGGGCCACCTCTGGCCTCAGCAACCGCAGCTCTCGTCAAAGCCGGGTTGACACATCTGGCCCACCAGACCCGTGTCGGGACCAAAGCGTGGCCCGAATCTAGACCTGGATCCAGCAGGTCCACAAACCCCCGTCCAGGGGCCTCATTTATAAAGCTTGCTTGCGCACAAAAAGGGCCTGAAAGATGCGCAAGCACCTTCTACGCAAAGGTTGGGATTTAAAAAGAAAAAACTAACCGAAAAATGTGCATATCCCTACGCCAACCCTGACCCTCCCGTAGGAACTTACTTAAGACACGGGGAACTGGCGACGCAGGCTGTGAGGTGGTGAAATGAAGCCAGATTCATGTCATACTCTTAATAATGTCATCACATATTACAACATATATCAGACTTATAATAAAATAGCGCTGATCGTGTCCCTCTGAGTTTGAAGCTCAGCGTCAGTCAGGACTCTGCTGCTGCAGCCACGGTGAGTGGGCTCGCCACCCGCCCCTTGAAATACGGAATTGTTACCTAATTGGGAATTAAAATTTATATAAAAACAGTTTATTCCGTATTTCACAATCGTCCCATGCACGTCAGTCACACACGCACACACTAGTTAAGCCTAATTATGCCTAAATAATGGTCCGCGTTAAATCGATGCAGAGCCATCGCCGTAGGTTACGCGGCGACGCGCCCTGTACGGTGCGCGGGCCGCGTAACCTACGCCGTACGCTCTGCATCGATTTAACGCGGAACCATAAATCAGCCTTGAGCGGAGCTGAGACGGGAGGGGAGAAGGGGGAGCGGGTCCCGTCCCGTCTTCGCACAGTTTCTTGATGATTTTTCTTTACAGGCTGAGCCTACCGTTAGTTCTTAAACTGTGAAAAAGGGGGGGGCGAGACAAAAGCATGAGTTTGAAAAGTGGGGGGGACATGTCCCCCCTGTCCCCAGTGGAAATTGTGCCGTGGCACTAACGGCGTTTTATTTTCACTCGCTTTATTTTATACTATTTATATACTATTTCTACTTTTACTGTGACCACCAAATAATGTGGTTTTCCTGCCTCCACCTCATCCACAACATCTACGTCTCAGTCTCCGTGAAATTTAGTGGCACGGCGGCTCCACACGTCTCATCATGCGTCTCATTCATCCTGACGCCAAACAGGCTGCAGGTGGCGCTGCGCATGCTCAGCAGGCTCAAAATATGCAAATACTACTTTGCATTGCCCATTCATGGTAAAAAGTGGGCGTGTAGAGGGCGGGATATGAGGAGAATTCACCTTCAACCTTCCAGCTGGACTGTGATTTATAAAGAGAACATTGCGCTTTATAAACGGTTTTATAAATCCAGATTTATTTTTGCGCACGCCATTTTTGGCTTTTGGGTTTACGTGCACTTTTAGTTTGAATCCTACACACTCTTTTATAAATGAGGCCCCTGGACCGTAACGCCTGGCGGTCGGTGCTCTCGAGGAAACGCCAGTCAAAGGCCAAAGGTGGTAGAACGTGGTTCATTTCGAGCGACTGAATGTGGTTTTTGTCCCGTGTTCTGTCTCTAACGACGACGAGTCCGTCCAGACGGGACCGGGTCCGTCCAGACGGGACCGGGTCCGTCCAGACGGGACCGGGTCCGTCCAGACGGGACCGGGTCCGTCCAGACGGGACCGGGTCCGTCCAGACGGGACCCGGCCCGTCCAGACGGGACCGAGCCCGGGGAAGGAAAAGCAGGTGGTTCTGGACGAGAGCAGCAGATGTGAAACCGGACCAGAACTTGGACGGGGATGAAGTGTGAGCAGCTTGTGAAGGGTTTGTGGCCGGGGGAGAACTGATGGACGTTTACCGACTCCTCGGTAGATCGATGACAGAAGAGCCCGCGTCGCGGTCGGGCCGGGCCTCGTCGCGGGTCGGTGCCGACTGAAAGCGTTAGCCGCCAGCGGCGCGAGCCGAGCGTGTCGGCTGAAGTTCTGGTGGTGAAACCGGAGCTGGTAATTCTGACGGTACGGAGTCATAAAGCAGCGTCCGAGTCCCGGCCAGCCGAACCTCAACCCCCCAGTGCTGGTCTGGTCTTCTTTATGGGTTATTAGGGCCCAAGCACTGACAGTGTGAAGGCCCTATTGTATCTGTAGTTCTTTTTTATTTTTCCGATGTAATGAGGGCCTTTTTTCCCCCTAAACGTGCCACAAAAGTCACCACATTTTTTACCAGGCAGAGGTGTCTTCAGTATTCACATCCATTACTCAGGTAGAAGTATAGATACTAGAGTTTAAAAATACTGTAGAAGTTGAAGTATCAACTCAAGTTTTTTACTCAAGTAAAAGTATAAAAGTACTGGTTTCAAAACTACTTAAAGTATAAAAGTAAAAGTAATATAAGGGGGAAAAAGCCATTAAGGACAAAAGCCATTGAAAATGAATGTATCTTAGTATAATGTAAATATATTAAAGAAGCATATATGTGTACTATTGAGCATTAACATGTGTTAATATAAATATATTAAAGAAGCATATATGTGTACTATTGAGCATTAACATGTGTTAATATAAATATATTAAAGAAGCATATATGTGTACTATTGAGCATTAACATGTGTTAATATAAATATATTAAAGAAGCATATATGTGTACTATTGAGCATTAACATGTGTTAATATAAATATATTAAAGAAGCATATATGTGTACTATTGAGCATTAACATGTGTTAATATAAATATATTAAAGAAGCATATATGTGTACTATTGAGCATTAACATGTGTTAATATAAATATATTAAAGAAGCATATATGTGTACTATTGAGCATTAACATGTGTTAATATAAATATATTAAAGAAGCATATATGTGTACTATTGAGCATTAACATGTGTTAATATAAATATATTAAAGAAGCATATATGTGTACTATTGAGCATTAACATGTGTTTCAGAGAGCAGCAGATATGATGACTAGTTGTCTATAAGTATTGTAATGGTGCAAAAAGTCAAACGTTCATGTTCATGTTATCATTTATCCTAACCTTTATTGGAATGTACATCCAAGTTTAGTTGCAGGAATCTGAGGGAACGGATGTAAGAACAAAACTGGACAAGAACATCTGAAACAACCACAACCAAATTCACTCTATCTGGACGGAGCAATTTAACTGGATAGTTTTTATTAAAGGATAAATGAAATAGAGGCTGTTTTTAAAATGTAAGGAGTAAAAAGTACAGATAATTGTGTGAAAATGTAAGGAGTAAAAGTAAAAAGTCGTCTGAAAAATAATTACTCCAGTGAAGTATAGATAACCAAAACTTCTACTTAAGTAAGGTAACAAAGTATTTGTACTTCGTTAATTGACACCTCTGTCACCAAGCCAGGCCTGGTGATGAATGTGATATTTAATGGTTTGCTCAACAGCGCCCCCTAGAAAACTTTGTGCCTCAAGCCCCACAATACGGTTTGACGTACATGCACGAAAATCGGTACACACCTGTATCATGTCACAACTTAAAGAAAAGTCTCTTGGAGCCATGGCTGAAACCCAACAGGAAGTCGGACATTTTGAATTAATCTTGTCATTTTGGCGAAATTTATGCCATTCCTTCAGCCGTTAATACGGCCCGAACCGTAACGTGCACCCAGGTGTGTTATACATCAAAATGTGCGTCTCCATCCTGCGACAACACGCATTACTTTTCTCAGTCAAAAGCGTTACCGTGGCGACGCTAGATGCCAAAAAGCGTCTACCCAAAATGGTCCTGTCAATCAAACGTAACTAACATATTTCATTATATTTCCTTAACATAAAAGCTTTAATTGTTCTTTTGAATGTAATGTTTGATTTGGATTCTTTGGTTTCTTTGTTTAGATTGTTCCATAAACTGATTCCTTTCACAGAAACACAACGTTCCATCAATTTAGTCCTGAATCTTGGTTTTTTAAAGATTTCTGTTCCTTTTAAGTTTTACTTGCTTTCTCTTTTTCAAAATCTTTTCTGAATGTTGATTGGTAAGGTTTTTGTATGAGCTTTAAACATCATTTGCAGAATACTATAATCTACTAGTTGATGAAATGTCAACAGTTTTAACTGAAGGAATAATGGATTTGTTGGATCTCTATATGGTTTCCTACTGATTATTCTTACGGCTCTTTTTCTGCAGAATGAAACTTGAATATTCTCCTGGATGGTTTTTCCAGCGCTGCGCGGCGGCGGCGGCGGCCAGAGCTTTGATCCGGCTCACCGTCGCGTGTCCAGACGGCCCACACTTTCCCCCGTCGCCGGCCAACGAGGTGCAGATCGTCCAAGCCCCCGGGGCGGCAGCTCGGCAGCTCGGCCCAAATGCTTTTATCAGCTGCTCCACGGGAGATTCCTCCCACAGAGGGACCTAACGGCCCGGAGGAGATCAGTGACCTAACGGCCCGGAGGAGATCAGTGACCTAACGGCCCGGAGGAGATCAGTGAACCTCCTGAACTGGACCTGGATACTCTGGTGTTGGTACTAGAACCTCCTGAACTGGACCCGAAAGAACGAACACACGAAAAAATGCACGAAAGCACGAAAAAACGCACGAAAAACGCACGCACGCACGCACGCACGCAAAAACGCACGCAAAAACGCACGAACTAACGCAAAACGCACGCAAAACGAACGCACGCACGCAAAAAAAGCACGAAAAAACGCATACTCGCACACAAAACGCACGCACGCACGAAAAAACGCATGAAAAAACGCACGCAAAACGAACGCACGCACGCAAAAAACGCACTCAAAACGAACGCACGCACGCAAAAACGCACGAAAAAACGCACTCAAAACGCACGCAGCACGCACGCAAAACGCACGCAGGACGCACACAAAAACGCACGAATGCATGAAAAGACGCACGCAAAACGAACGCAAAACGAACGAACGCACGCACGCAAAAAGCAGGAAAAAACGCATGAAAAAACGAACGCACGCACGCAAAAACGCACGCAAAAACGCACGAACTAACGCAAAAACGCACGCAAAAACGCACGAACTAACGCAAAACGCACGCAAAACGAACGCACGCACGCAAAAAAAGCACGAAAAAACGCACACTCGCACACAAAACGCACGCACGAAAAAACGCATGAAAAAACGCACGCAAAACGAACGCACGCACGCAAAACGCACGCAGGACGCACACAAAAACGCACGAACGCATGAAAAGACGCACGCAAAACGAATGCAAAACGAACGCAAAACGAACGCACGCACGCAAAAAGCACGGAAAAACGCATGAAAAAACGAACGCACGCACAGCACGCACGCAAAACGCACACAAAACGCACGCAAAACGCATGCAAAACGCACGCAAAACGCACGCAAAACGCACGCACGCACGCAAAAACGCACGCAAAAACGCACGCAAAAACGCACGAACTAACGCAAAACGCACGCAAAACGAACGCACGCACGCAAAAAAAGCACGAAAAAAAGCACGAAAAAACGCACACTCGCACACAAAACGCACGCACGCACGAAAAAACGCATGAAAAAACGCACGCAAAACGAACGCACGCACGCAAAAACGCACTCAAAACGAACGCACGCACGCAAAAACGCACGAAAAAACGCACTCAAAACGCACGCAGCACGCACGCAAAACGCACGCAGGACGCACACAAAAACGCACGAATGCATGAAAAGACGCACGCAAAACGAACGCAAAACGAACGCACGCACGCAAAAAGCACGAAAAAACGCATGAAAAAACGAACGCACGCACACAGCACGCAAAACGCACGCACGCAAAAACGCACGCAAAAACGCACGAACTAACGCAAAATGCACGCAAAAACGCACTCAAAACGCACGCACGCAAAACGCACGCAGGACGCACACAAAAACGCACGAACGCATGAAAAGACGCACGCAAAACGAATGCAAAACGAACGCAAAACGAACGCACGCACGCAAAAAGCACGAAAAAACGCATGAAAAAACGAACGCACGCACAGCACGCACGCAAAACGCACGCAAAACGCACGCAGGACGCACACAAAAACGCACAAACGCACGAAAACTGGACCTGGAGCTTCTTTATTCTATGTTTCTTTTCATGAAGGTCCAAATGATTCCAGTTGGTGAAAGTTGGTCCAGTTGCTGAACCGGTCCGGTTTGCAGCCGGACCGTTCCAGTACCAGGACTCTGCAGTATGTGGTTCAGCGTTTGTCCTGCTGGAAGATGCAGGACTTTCCCTGGAGAAGACGCCTGGATGAGAGCAGATGTTGCTGCTGAACATCTGGATAATGTTAATGTCTGTCCAGATGTTCCAGATGTTCCACGGACACTGAACCACCTGAACCGTCAGAGATGCAGGACTGATGTTTCCGTCTCGTCTACTCTGGAACAAGTGGCCGCTGTCGTTCCTTCAAACTGTCAGCTCCTTTAAATCAGGCCTTAAAACATTACTGGTTAATTAAATACTGACCTGCTGGATCTACTGGCCTTATTCTTTAACATCTTGTGCTTTTTATTATTTTACCTCTTTTCTCATCATTTTATTTCATTTTAAAGCGTACTCTTAAATTAAATACTTTGTGAAAACCACGCAAAGTTATGGATAAGCCCTGAATGCAGACATTGTAACATAGAATTGTCAAACTGGTTTAATTCACCGTACGAATTGTTACAGATTACTTTGTAATCCTGTATTTGACCCGGTCTTTGTACGTTTTGACCGAATAGAAACGTAATTCTTGCCATTGTAAGAATGAGATGAACCTGCTGGATCTACTGCCCTAACTGACTAACAACTGCTGCTTTTATTAGTTTACCTTTTCTTATCATTTATTTGTTATTTACTGTTTAATTGTATCTTGCCGCTTTTAATGTTGATGTAAAGCACTTTGAATTACCTTGTGTTGAATTGTGCTATATAAATAAACCTTGCCTAAGGAACCTAAAATCGGGTTTCATCCGACCATCGGACAGTTTTCCAGTTTTCCAGTTTTCTTCGGTCCATTTTGAAAGAACTTTGAGCTTCAAATCTGGTTTTCAGACGCCAATGGGTCACATGACCCAATACTTTTTGTATTGTTTTATATCGTCCAATAATAATGTATCATCCAGACCTTGTGGGAGCTCCTATTGTTCATATTGTTTTGTTCCAAAGCTGCGTCGGGCGAGTCCTTCATCGAATGTCCAGTCAAACGGTATAAAAACAGCTTTTCATGCTTGAATAATCAGTTGTCTTCTTCCTTCAGAGCAGTAACGAGGTCGGTCTTTAATAGGCCTGATTAATGTCCGAGGGAGCGCTAACGAAGAAAGTGATTAATGAACCAAATGATGTTGATCATCGGCTTCAGAGACGCGGAATAAACTCTTCCTGTGTTGCACAAATGTCCCTGACAACAAACAGTTTTATGTTCAAACATTTGAACTTGTACCGTCATCGGCAGGTACAGTCGTGTAAATCAGTGACTCCGCCTCTAATACTTGGTTATTGTATTAAAAACAGAAACTACGTAGTGGTGGTGGGTCTTAGTGTTTGTTCACAAGAACTTCTAACCTCTTAGAACCTTTTTCTACCCTCATTATTATTACAGCAACGGGATGACCGGGGATGGGGGGGCCGGGAACACAGGCCAGAACGCAGCTCCTGAAGCTCCGGCCTGCAAACATGCACAAAAGAGAAAAAAGGGGGGCCGGCACAAGAAACTACAGGAATGATGGACAAAAATGATAGCTATGAGATATTTATAATAGATAAAAATGGTAATGAAGAAGAGAGGAAGGGAAAAGGAGAGGAGAAGAAGGGAGAGAGGCACCGCCCAGCGGATCATGTCGGTCCCCCCTGCAGCATAAGCCTATAGCAGCATATCTACCTCCAAGCTATATTTGAGACTAACTATTATAGTCTTGTTCTATAGCTGCAACTATGACTACTGACTCTAACACACTAGAGTTTACACTACCTAGAGATTTACCAACACCAGCTAGAGGTTTACTAAACACTAACTATAGGCTTTACTAAACAGAAAGGTTTTAAGTTTAGTTTTAAAGGTGGAGGTGGTGTCAGCCTCCTTAACCCAGATTGGAAGTTGGTTCCATAGTAATGGTGCCTGATAGCATACGTTTTTTCGTACGTTTTTTCGTACTTTTTTTTCGTACGTTTTTTCGTACGTTTTTTCGTACGTTTTTTTTTCGTACATTTTTTCGTACGTTTTTTCGTACGTTTTTTCGTACTTTTTTTTCGTACGTTTTTTTGTACGTTTTTTTTTCGTAAATTTTTTCGTACGTTTTTTTGTACGTTTTTTTTTCGTAAATTTTTTCGTACGTTTTTTCGTAAGTTTTTTCTTACATTTTTTCATACTTTTTTTTCGTACGTTCTTTCGTACGTTTTTTTGTAGGTTTTTTTTTCGTACATTTTTTCGTACGTTTTTTCTTACGTTTTTTCATACTTTTTTTTCGTACGTTCTTTCGTACGTTTTTTTGTACGTTTTTTTTTCGTAAATTTTTTCTTACGTTTTTTCGTACATTTTTTCGTACATTTTTTTTCGGACGTTTTTTCGTACGTTTTTTTGTACGTTTTTTTTTGTACGTTTTTTTGTGCGTTTTTTGTACGTTTTTTCGTGCGTTTTTTCGTACGTTTTTTCATACGTTTTTTTTTCGTACGTTTTTTCGTACGTTTTTTCGTACGTTTTTTCGTATGTTTTTTCGTGCGTTTTTTCGTACGTTTTGGATCATGTCGGTGCCCCCTGCAGCATAGGCCTATAGCAGCATATCTACCACCAAGCTATAGTGAGAAATCTTGGTGTTATTTTCGATCAGGATTTGTCGTTTAAACCATATGTCAATCAGGTTTGTAAAATAGCCTTTTTCCATCTCCGTAATATTGCAAAGATTAGGAAAATCCTCTCACAGAGTGATGCAGAAAAACTAGTTCATGCGTTTGTATCTTCTAGACTAGATTACTGTAATGTGTTGTTAGCAGGATGTCCAAGTAATTTGCTGAATAGGCTCCAGCTGATCCAAAATGCAGCAGCACGAGTACTGACAGGAATTAGCAGGAGAGACCACGTCTCTCCAGTGTTAGCGTCGCTCCATTGGTTACCCGTAAAATTCAGAATCCAATTTAAAATTTTATTACTTGCGTATAAAGCCCAAAACGGCTTAGCTCCGCATTATTTGCAAGACCTGATAGTGCCTTATGTTCCTGTCAGAGCTCTCCGTTCTCAGAGTGCAGGTTTACTCGCAGTTCCTAGAGTATCTAAATGTAGATTTGGAGGGCGGGCGTTCTGCTATCAGGCACCATTACTATGGAACCAACTTCCAATCTGGGTTAAGGAGGCTGACTCCACCTCCACCTTTAAAACTAAACTTAAAACCTTTCTGTTTAGTAAAGCCTATAGTTAGTGTTTAGTAAACCTCTAGCTGGTGTTGGTAAATCTCTAGGTAGTGTAAACTTTAGTGTGTCAGAGTCGCTCCTGTAGTTTCTTGTGCTGGCCCCCCCTTCTCCTCCCTTTTCTCTCTTTTGTCCATGTTGCAGCATCCTTTGCCGGACACCGGAACCTGCAGGTGGTCGTGGGTGGCTTGTAGCTTGCATTACGGAGCACAAGTCTTTCCCTGACCCTGCACCCCAACCTGGGACTTGCTGATTGGGCCGGAGCTTCGGGAGCTGTGTGCTGGCCTGCGGTCCCCACCCCCGGTCATCCCGTTGCTGCTTCCACCTGCCTGCTGTGCTGTTGCCGTCCCTGACCCACCAGTCTGGCCCTCGGCAGGAGGGTCCCCCCTGATGAGCCTGGTCCTGCTCAAGGTTTCTTCCCTCCTAAAGGGGAGTTTTTCCTTGCCACTGTTTGGCTTAAGGTTTTTCTCCCACTAGGGGAGTTTTTTACCTGCCATTGTTTATGTAATATCTGCTCGGGGGTCATGTTCTGGGTATGGGTCTCTGTAAAGCGTCTAGAGACAACTCTGTTGTATTAGACGCTATATAAATAAAATTGAATTGAATTGAATATTTGAGACTAACTATTATAGTTTTGTTCTATAGCTGCAACTATGACTACTGACTCTAACACACTAGAGTTTACACTACCTAGAGATTTACCAACACCAGCTAGAGGTTTACTAAACACTAACTATAGGCTTTACTAAACAGAAAGGTTTTAAGTTTAGTTTTAAAGGTGGAGGTGGTGTCAGCCTCCTTAACCCAGATTGGAAGTTTTTTCTTACGTTTTTTCGTGCATTTTTTCGTACGTTTTTTCGTGCGTTTTTTTTCGTACGTTTTTTCGTGCGTTTTTTCGTACATTTTTTTCTAACGTTTTTTTCTAACGTTTTTTTCGTACGTTTTTTCGTACGTTTTTTCGCACGTTTTTTTTTTCGTACTTTTTTTCCGTACGTTTTTTTCGTACGTTTTTTTCGTACGTTTTTTTCGTACGTTTTTTTTCATACGATTTTTGTTCGTTTTTTCGTACGTTTTTTTTCGTACTTTTTTTTCGTACATTTTTTCGTACGTTTTTTTCGTACGTTTTTTCGTACGTTTTTTCGTATGTTTTTTCGTACGTTTTGGATCATGTCGGTGCCCCCTGCAGCATAGGCCTATAGCAGCATATCTACCACCAAGCTATATTTGAGACTAACTATTATAGTCTTGTTCTATAGCTGCAACTATGACTACTGACTCTAACACACTAGAGTTTACACTACCTAGAGATTTACCAACACCAGCTAGAGGTTTACTAAACACTAACTATAGGCTTTACTAAACAGAAAGGTTTTAAGTTTAGTTTTAAAGGTGGAGGTGGTGTCAGCCTCCTTAACCCAGATTGGAAGTTGGTTCCATAGTAATGGTGCCTGATAGCAGAACGCCCGCCCTCCAAATCTACATTTGGATACTCTAGGAACTACGAGTAAACCTTTTTTTTCGTACATTTTTTAATTTTTTTTGTACGTTTTTTCGTACGTTTTTTTGTACGTTTTTTTTTCGTACGTTTTTTCGTACGTTTTTTCGTACATTTCTTTTCGTACGTTTTTTCGTACATTTTTTTCGTACGTTTTTTCGTACGTTTTTTCGTATGTTTTTTTTCGTACGTTTTTTCGTACGTTTTTTCGTACGTTTTTTCGTACATTTTTTTCGTACGTTTTTTCGTACGTTTTTTCGTTTGTTTTTTTTCGTACGTTTTTTCGTACGTTTTTTCGTACGTTTTTTCGTATGTTTTTTCGTATGTTTTTTTGTACGTTTTTTCGTACGTTTTTTCGTACGTTTTGGATCATGTCGGCCCCCCTGCAGCATAAGCCTATAGCAGCATATCTACCGCCAAGCTATATTTGAGACTAACTATTATAGTCTTGTTCTATAGCTGCAACTATGACTACTGACTCTAACACACTAGAGTTTACACTACCTAGAGATTTACCAACACCAGCTAGAGGTTTACTAAACACTAACTATAGGCTTTACTAAACAGAAAGGTTTTAAGTTTAGTTTTAAAGGTGGAGGTGGTGTCAGCCTCCTTAACCCAGATTGGAAGTTGGTTCCATAGTAATGGTGCCTGATAGCAGAACGCCCGCCCTCCAAATCTACATTTGGATACTCTAGGAACTACGAGTAAACCTTTTTTTTCGTACATTTTTTAATTTTTTTTGTACGTTTTTTCGTACGTTTTTTTGTACGTTTTTTTTTCGTACGTTTTTTCGTACGTTTTTTCGTACATTTCTTTTCGTACGTTTTTTCGTACATTTTTTTCGTACGTTTTTTCGTACGTTTTTTCGTATGTTTTTTTTCGTACGTTTTTTCGTACGTTTTTTCGTACGTTTTTTCGTACGTTTTTTCGTACATTTTTTTCGTACGTTTTTTCGTACGTTTTTTCGTTTGTTTTTTTTCGTACGTTTTTTCGTACGTTTTTTCGTACGTTTTTTCGTATGTTTTTTCGTATGTTTTTTTGTACGTTTTTTCGTACGTTTTTTCGTACGTTTTGGATCATGTCGGCCCCCCTGCAACATAAGCCTATAGCAGCATATCTACCGCCAAGCTATATTTGAGACTAACTATTATAGTCTTGTTCTATAGCTGCAACTATGACTACTGACTCTAACACACTAGAGTTTACACTATCTAGAGATTTACCAACACCAGCTAGAGGTTTACTAAACACTAACTATAGGCTTTACTAAACAGAAAGGTTTTAAGTTTAGTTTTAAAGGTGGAGGTGGTGTCAGCCTCCTTAAAGGGAACCCTGCATATTAAGACATGTAGTCCCTAATTAGCCACAATTGTTCTCTTATACTAAAATATGTTGTTAGAAACACATAAAATAATCTAATTGCTTTAAAAATCTACAATGTTTATTACATATTTTGACCTGCGGGAGGCGCCATGTTTTACCTGCGCAATGTATTCTGGGGGCGATGACGTACGACGGTGGCTCTGGGAAGATAAGCCCCGTTAGTTTAACTGGGACAGGTATCTAAAACATAGTTGAGCAGCATCTCCCGGCCGTGGAGGCTGACGAGGGAGCCCATAAGACGTCTCGGTTCAGGCAAACTGGATCAAAGTTCTGTGATGCACGGGAGATCTGCAAAAATGATCAATGTTGTGCGCATCTTACCAGTGCATTAGGCTCCTGCGTAGACGGCGTAGGCTACGCCGTAGCCTGCGTAGCCGGGGCTCTACAGCCCGCCGCTCTCCGCTCTCCGCTCTCCGCTCTACGCTCTGCGCTCTCCGCTCTGGCCGGGATGGAGACGCCGGTGAGCATAGCCCACCCCTGCCCCCCCCTAAAACCGGCTTCGGGTGCTGGGTCCACCGTTTGATGACAGACCAGAGGCTGAGGGGACTGGCCCGGGAGTTTGACGAAACGGGAGGCGCAGACTTCGCTTCAAATAGGCAAGAACATCTTTATTTAATTTAATGACACCAGATCTGGCTGGGGTTTTTATTGTAGCATCGGTTATCTGCTAGTTGAAACGTGTGGTCTGTTAGTCTATCTGAGTTTTATGGTGTTTTTATAGTTCATGCTGTATGGGGCTGCACTTTTTTTTAATTTTATTTTACTTTTTTGTAGGTGCGCCGTCACCTTAATGTTCAGCTGTGTTTTCATCTGTGTTTCTGGTGCGCCGTCACCTGTTTAGCTGTGTTTTCATCTGTTTCTGGGTGTCAAAACAGTGGACGGGGGTTAGCAGGTGCCACCGTGTGACGTTACTACCCAGAATGTAAAAAACAATGGCGACCTACATGTTAAATTATATTTTCAAATTTTATAAAAACGAAGACATCAACAAGGTTTTTTATATCACATTGTTATAATTGATACCAACATTTATCTTTTAAGACCTACATGTCTTAATATGCAGGGTTCCCTTTAACCCAGATTGGAAGTTGGTTCCAAAGTAATGGTGCCTGATAGCAGAACGCCCGCCCTCCTAATCTACATTTAGATACTCTAGGAACTACGAGAAAACCTGCACTCTGAGAGCGGAGAGCTCTGCCAGGAACATAAGGCACTATCAGGTCTTGTAAATACTGCGGAGCTAAGACGTTTTGGGCTTTATATGCAAGTAATAAAATTTAAAATTGGATTCTGAATTTTACGGGTAGCCAATGGAGCGACGCTAACACTGGAGAGACGTGGTCTCTCCTGCTGATTCCTGTCAGTACTCGCGCTGCTGCATTCTGGTACGGCCCTGCTGTCGTTTTTCTGGTCTGACACATTCAGGTATGTGTTAACACAATTCCACGAGGGAAAGACATCAGTACTGGTCTCCCCTACAGGAGACCGTCCAGACCTCTACAGGAGGTTGGTGTTAGCTGCAGATGCTGCTACGACATCATCATCAGCTGTTGCCGTGGCAACAACCACAACACTGATACACTGGCGGACGCCTGACGGCTTCCAGTCGGAAACACCTCTTAATTATCCAACACTCAACATCTTTCTACTCCCTCTTTCAGACTGTTGTTATTATTTTCCATCAGAATGAGTTTCTGTGAGAAGGAGAAAGAGATCTTTTATTTTGGTAGCTGATGAGGTGTGATAAAGAGATCTTTTATTTTGGTAGCTGATGAGGTGTGATGGACGACGGGACCGTTTCCATCCCGGGCGAGTGTTTCATTTGGTGAACTTTGAGTCATTTCATCTCTTTGTCGCTCCGCGTTAATGCTGAGTCGTTGCAGAAGGTCAGAGCTCGTTAATTACCCAGCATGCACCGCTGCGGCAGCGGCAGGAAAGTCACGACTCGGCAGGTATCTGAAATGTTTATTTCGAGCATAAAATAATTATAAAAACTAAAAACTATTTACACAAAACATCAGAAAAAGAATACAAATAAACAGTCATTAAACAAAATCAAAAAGAAATGAACCTTCATGCCTGAAAGGGAGAAGGAGAAAGTAAGAACTTATGAGGTCCTAACGCTGGTTTCTAGTTCATTTAACTTGAATACAAAATAAAAAAAATATATAACAGCAAGCTTTACTTTATCAAAAAAATATACCTATTATTACATTATAAATATATTACAGCACTTCATTACAATATTATACCTGAGCATTATAAATAATAAATGATATACCAGAGCAATTATAAATAATATATATATTATATACATATACAACATATTACAACATATATATATACACACACATACACACACAATATACCTGAGCATTATAAGTATTACAAATATTATACCATCATTACTGCCATATACATATAGAATCCCAGTCCCTAAATACTACAATACCATAAATTACTAGACATTAATACTACAATACCATAAATTACTAAACATTAATACTACAATACCATAAATTACTAGACATTAATACTACAATACCATAAATTACTACAATACCATAAATTACTATACATTAATACTACAATACCATAAATTACTAAACATTAATACTACAATACCATAAATTACTAGACATTAATACTACAATACCATAAATAACTAGACATTAATACTACAATACCATAAATAACTAGACATTAATACTACAATACCATAAATTACTATACATTAATACTACAATACCATAAATTACTATACATTAATACTACAATACCATAAATTACTAGACATTAATACTACAATACCATAAATTACTAGACATTAATACTACAATACCATAAATTACTAGACATTAATACTACAATACCATAAATTACTAGACATTAATACTACAATACCATAAATTACTAGACATTAATACTACAATACCATAAATTACTAGACATTAATACAGCGTATGTTGCCTTTCCCAGATAATAACTATACATTAATACTAACTATGAACCCTATAATTGTATAAAAATATATTTTAAAAAATCCATTATATACCTTTATATATTATATATTACTATAATACTACTAATAATAATATACAACAATAATTATAATCATTATTATATATACCATTTTCTATACGTACATTATGATGAATCCCCACAACCACCTCATGTCTCCTCTTCCTACTTCCTACCAACTTCCTACCGTCCGTAAACCTGCTGGTCGGTGTTGGGGGTGTAACGTGAGCAGGAGCCACTTCCTGTTTTAATCTGTGGAGACAACGATTGCTGAGACTAATCGGATCACAACGAGACCTTTAATTATCTTGTGGCCGTGATGAAGATGAGGAGTGAAACGCTGGCGTGAGTCACCAGAGGAAGTCTGAGGACCAACCTGACGGTGACGTCTCTGCTGGCGGGACGTCGTTTCCGCCGAACTGTAGAGTTCTGTTTCATGAAGACTAGAAGAAGAACTGGATAAACCCTCAGCGACGCCCCTGCAGGTTTCTGAGGAGATTCTGAAGCTTGTTCTGCTGCTGCACGGCGGCATCTTGTCACTGGGCGTCAACAATTCCAGTGTCAGGTTTTACTTCACAAAGTAATTGTTCTCATATCAATGTCATTATTGTCCAGAGGTGATGGTGGTTCCTCTTGCTCTGCTCTAGAATCTCTCCATTTTTTCCCCACTTTTCCTGAAATTGTGTCTCTTGTTTTCGTTTATATGTCATTTTTTGAATTACAAATATTTCTTCTGCCCCGCGGTTGCTGGTTCTGCTTTAAACCATAACCTCGTTATTGCTGTTTTACATGCAGATAGCAGAACTTTAACAAGATATTCATCCTCTTTTTTTATTATATCTTGTGTCAAATTTCCCAAATAAAGTATCTTACAAGATTTGGAAATCTCATATCCTATGATTTTTCTTAAACCCGCCATATTTTATCCCAATATCCTATTATCTTCTGGCAGGTGCAGCAGGTGCAGCAGGTGCAGCAGGTGCAGCAGGTGCAACATGTGCATCAGGTGCAGCAGGTGCAGCAGATGCAGCAGGTGCAGCAGGTGCAGCAGGTGCAGCAGGTGCAGCAGGTGCAGCAGGTGCAGCAGGTGCAACAGGTGCAACAGGTGCAGCAGGTGCAGCAGGTGCAGCAGGTGCAGCAGGTGCAACAGGTGCAGCAGGTGCAGCAGGTGCAGCAGGTGCAGCAGGTGCAGCAGGTGCAACAGGTGCAGCAGATGCAGCAGGTGCAGCAGGTGCAACAGGTGCAGCAAGTGCAGCAGGTTCTGCACCAATCCAGGCCTGGTGAAAAATTTGATATTTCATGGTTTGCATTAATGGGCGTGGCCTAACGGCTCAACAGCGCCCCCTAGAAAACTTTTTGCCTCAAGCCCCACAATACGGTTTGCCATTTCTTCTGCCGTTAATTCGGGCCGAACCGTAACGTGCACCCAGGTGTGTTATACATCAAAATGTGCGTCTCCATCCTGCAACAACACGCATTACTTTTCTCTTTCAAAAGCGTTACCGTGGCGACGCTAGACGCGAAAAAGCGCGACCATCCTTCATCTGATTGGCCCATATTTGATTGTTCCTACTTTCTGCCATAACTTTTGAATGGTTTGACATAAAGAGTCGTGGGTGTTTCATCTGAAGAATCTACATGAAGTCATACAAGCTTCCACTGCAGCCTGAACGTGCACAAGGGTGGAGGACCGTTCATCGCTGCAGCAGCTTTAATTATTATTATTTTTACCTGTAACCCTGTTCCTAGATAGATTCAGTCCTGGATTTCGGTTCTTGGCCACGTCGGCCTCCAGGTGCTGACCTGGATCAGCCCCCTCCTCTGTTTATTGCTGCACCTGTGGGTGCTCAGAGGTGCTCAGACCCGTGGGAGGCGGGTGGCCCGAGCGAGCCGGTCCCTCCCTTCCTCTCCAGGTCCAGATGTCCAGATGTAGCAGCAGAACAAAGGAGCAGGACTTTCCTCCAATAATCCACCTGTTGACAGAAGCTGCTGCTGCTGCTGTGGGAAAGTTCAGAGTTCTGGGTAAAGATTCTGAGGGAGGAGGAGGAGGACGACGGGCCTCCAGCTGCTGCTGCAGAATCACAACTGTTTTCATTCAGACTTTCAGACCAGGCCAGGAACGTAAACATCAGACGCTTTTGATGACAAGTTCCCGGGCCTGGACCATCTGGACCTGCAGCTGGTTCACATCAGGGAAACCTGCTGGCGGTGCAGGTCCGGGGTCAGCAGGGCGACCCGGGAGACGCCACATCACCACGTCACCACGTCGCCACGTCGCCACGTCGCTAACGTCGCTAACAGCCAGGCGGTTCAGCTTTATAACAGCAGCTTCCAGAAACCGGGCCGGTTCCACGTTAGTCCAGTTAGAGCAGGCATGGGCAAACTACGACCCCTGGGCCACATACGGCCCGTTAGGCTTTTTAATCCAGCCAGTCGGGCTCGTCCAAATTATAGTAAAAACCTTGTTCATTTTCCACATTTCCCTGCAATGCCCAGGTTTCTCCACTAGATGGCACATGCGCACTCAAACACATTGACCGTTGTTGGAGTGCCGCGTATTTCATTCCGTTTCATGTCACCATACCGTTGTTTACGCGTGTCGTAGCTGCGCATAACGCAGGTTGCAGCTTTCAGGTACATCACTGTTCTTTGTTGCTGCTGCTAATTGTCCTTCTTTGCCTCCGTAGACTCTCCCACCGACTGACTCTTATTTATAAATCCATTTTGGGACGTCTCCCTACATATTTGTGCGTGCACATGTGTAGAAACGTCAGCCATTATGAACCTGCACTCACGGAACTTTATTCACATGCAGGTTCGAGAGCCAGAACTGAACTGGTGGAATGTAACCAGTTTTCTGCCCCGTCAACCTGGAATGATGACAGAAGGACTGGAAATTGGTTGAGCTTGTATCTTTGGGTGAATTCAAATCAATTTTAAAAGACAGAGAAATTATCTCTCGGTTCTTGTGACTGCCCCGTTGTGTAGATTTTACTATTGTTTTACTATTGTTTCTCTGGAATGTGTGACTGACTGTCTGAGTTTGTATGTATTGTTGTTTTGTTTTTATGCTGCCATTTTGGCCAGGTCTTAATCTCAATGAGTTTTTTACCTGGTTAAATAAAGGATATATATCCAGACCTGCAGGTCCTCTACCCCCCATTAACCTGCGTTACGCTTGAATCCCCGTCTAACACTTCTCTCTTCAGGCTGGTTTTTCTTGAAATTATCACTCCTGCAAACTTCTGTAAAGTGGTTCCATTTGTTGCGTTTGGCACGTCGTTCTACTTTCGGAGGGTTTTCTTTTCCCTCAGGCTCTTTATTTCCACACAAGTCCAGTGTTTTGCTTCTGCGTGGCTCGTTTCTCTGCGTTCTGGTCGAGCCGCTCGTTGACGCTGAACGTCTCTGTTCGTGTTCGAGCCTCATCTACAGGCTCGCTAACGCCGGCTCTGATCCAAACGCTCGCTAACGTCGGCTCTGATCCAAACGCTCGCTAACGTCGGCTCTGATCCAAACGCTCGCTAACGTCGGCTCTGATCCAAACACAGCACGGTCCCGACCCGTTTCACACCTGATTGCATAATCGCAGTCCTTCACTAGCGGTTTCAACGCGCTGTTAAATTGACTCGCAGGTTCCCTGAACCTTCTGGTCGGAGCAGATTTTGTGTTTTTTCTTCGGCATCACATTTTGCTTCTGGTCCTTTGCTGTTGAGCGTCCCGCTACCATTAGCTCCACGAGTAGCCCTTTTCAAATCCAGGGAGTCCCAATCGTGACATTCAGTATACTCGTCTGACACGTATCATATGTGAAAATAATCCCTGGATCTCGTCCTGGCCGACGGTGTAGAACCCGGTCATGAGTTAGTGTCGTCCTCTTTCTTCTGCAGTCGTATCAATAAAGCACCTGAAGGCAGCTGGTTACCAGGAAAATGTGTAAAAGAGGAAGAAAAAATACTACATTTTTGTGTCTTTAGTACCTAAAACATAGATAAGGAGTTCCCCAGGGAACGATGCTGGGGCCTCAGTCTTTCTTCTTTTCTTGCTAGTCGACTTTATTTGCGAAATTTCGACTTTATTCACGAAATTTCGACTTTATTCACGGAACTTCGACTTTATTCACAAAATTTTGAATTTATTCACGAAATTTCGTCTTTATTCACTAAATTTCCACTTTATTCATTAAATGTTGACTTTATTAACTAAATTTCAACTTTATTCACGAAATTTCAACTTTATTCACTAAATGTCGACTTTATTCATTAAATGTCGACTTTATTCACGAAATTTCGACTTTATTCATTAAATGTTGACTTTATTCACAAAATTTTTAATTTATTCACAAAATTTTGAATTTATTCACGAAATTTTGACTTTATTCACGAAATGTCGACTTTATTCACGAAATTTCGACTTTATTCATTAAATGTTGACTTTATTAACTAAATTTTAACCTTATTCACGAAATTTCGACTTTATTCACGAAACTTCGACTTTATTCACAAAATTTTGAATTTATTCACGAAAATTTCGACTTTATTCACGAAATTTCGACTTTATTCATTAAATGTTGACTTGTATTAACTAAATTTCAACTTTATTCACTAAATGTCGACTTTATTCACGAAATGTCAACTTTACTCACGAAATTTCGAATTTATTCACGAAATGTCGACTTTATTCACGAAATTTCGACTTTATTCAGGAGATTTCGACCTTATTCACTAAATTTCGACTTTATTCACGAAATCTCGACTTTATTCACTAAAAGTCGACTTTATTCACTAAATTTCGACTTTATTCATTAAATGTCGACTTTATTCACGAAATTTCGACTTTATTCACGAAATTTCAACTTTATTCACGGAACTTCGACTTTATTCACAAAATTTTGAATTTATTCACGAAATTTCGCCTTTATTCACTAAATTTCCACTTTATTCATTAAATGTTGACTTTATTAACTAAATTTCAACTTTATTCACGAAATTTCAACTTTATTCACTAAATGTCGACTTTATTCATTAAATGTCGACTTTATTCACGAAATTTCGACTTTATTCATTAAATGTCGACTTTATTCACAAAATTTTGAATTTATTCACAAAATTTTGAATTTATTCACAAAATTTTGACTTTATTCACGAAATGTCGACTTTATTCACGAAATTTCGACTTTATTCACGAAACTTCGACTTTATTCACAAAATTTTGAATTTATTCACGAAAATTTCGACTTTGTTCACGAAATTTCGACTTTATTCATTAAATGTTGACTTGTATTAACTGAATTTCAACTTTATTCACTAAATGTCGACTTTATTCACGAAATGTCGACTTTACTCACGAAATTTCGAATTTATTCACGAAATGTCGACTTTATTCACGAAATTTCGACTTTATTCCGGAGATTTCGACTTTATTCACTAAATTTCGACTTTATTCACGAAATCTCGACTTTATTCACTAAAAGTCGACTTTATTCACTAAATTTCGACTTTATTCATTAAATGTCGACTTTATTCACGAAATTTCGACTTTATTCACGAAACTTCGACTTTATTCACAAAATTTTGAATTTATTCACAAAATTTTGAATTTATTCACAAAATTTCGCCTTTATTCACAAAATTTCCACTTTATTCATTAAATGTTGACTTTATTCATTAAATGTCGACTTTATTCACGAAATTTCAACTTTATTCATTAAATGTCGACTTTATTCATTAAATGTCGACTTTATTCACGAAATTTCGAATTTATTCACGAAATTTCGACTTTATTCACTAAATTTCCACTTTATTCATTAAATGTTGACTTTATTCACAAAATTTCGACTTTATTCCCTATATTTCGAATTTATTCTCGAAATTTCAAATTTATTCACTAAATGTCGACTTTATTCACAAAATTTTGAATTTATTCACGAAATTTCGACTTTATTCACGGAACTTCGACTTTATTCACAAAATTTTGAATTTATTCACAAAATTTCGCCTTTATTCACTAAATTTCCACTTTGTTCATTAAATGTTGACTTTATTAACTAAATTTCAACTTTATTCACGAAATTTCAACTTTATTCACTAAATGTCGACTTTATTCATTAAATGTCGACTTTATTCACAAAATTTTGAATTTATTCACAAAATTTTGAATTTATTCACGAAATTTTGACTTTATTCACGAAATGTCGACTTTATTCACGAAATTTCGACTTTATTCATTAAATGTTGACTTTATTAACTAAATTTTAACCTTATTCACGAAATTTCGACTTTATTCACGAAACTTCGACTTTATTCACAAAATTTTGAATTTATTCACGAAAATTTCGACTTTATTCACGAAATTTCGACTTTATTCATTAAATGTTGACTTGTATTAAAGGAGCCGTCTGTAAGAAATGGCCAAAACTGGTACTGCAGTCACTTTCAAAATATTGTTGAGCGGCGTGTACCCTCCCCCTCCTCCCCCCGATCAGAGGTTTCCAGGTAGGCTGCAGAATGCAGCAGGAACGTAGGCTGCCATGGCTGCGATAATTAGAGCCGAGCTGGTAACCCGGATGCCGAAACAATACTGACTTGGTGATTGGGAGATAGGTGGAGGGTGGAGCTTCAGAAACAATACTGACTTGGTGATTGGGAGATAGGTGGAGGGTGGAGCTTCAGAAACAATACTGACTTGGTGATTGGGAGATAGGTGGAGGGTGGAGCTTCAGAAACAATACCGACTTGGTGATTGGGAGATAGGTGGAGGGTGGAGCTTCAGGCCAAAACAAAAAATGACAACATAAACATCAGTTGAGGGCTGCAACTCCTCTTTTTAAACTGGAATATCCTGGCTTGAGTGCTGTTGTCAGTGACATAAGTATTTGAAATTAACATGATTTTTAAATGTCTGTTGAAATATCGGGGTCTTTTTATTATTCGTTTTATTCTTGCTCTTACATACAGCTCCTTTAACTAAATTTCAACTTTTTTCACTAAATGTCGACTTTATTCACTAAATGTCGACTTTATTCACGAAATGTCGACTTTACTCACGAAATTTCGAATTTATTCACGAAATGTCGACTTTATTCACGAAATTCCGACTTTATTCAGGAGATTTCGACTTTATTCACTAAATTTCGACTTTATTCATGAAATCTCGACTTTATTCACTAAATGTCGACTTTATTCATTAAATGTCGACTTTATTCACAAAATTTTGAATTTATTCACAAAATTTCGCCTTTATTCACAAAATTTCCACTTTATTCATTAAATGTTGACTTTATTAACTAAATTTCAACTTTATTCAGGAAATTTCCACTTTATTCACTAAATGTCGACTTTATTCATTAAATGTCGACTTTATTCACGAAATTTCGACTTTATTCACGAAATTTCAACTTTATTCACTAAATGTCGACTTTATTCATTAAATGTCGACTTTATTCACGAAATTTCGACTTTATTCATTAAATGTCGACTTTATTCACGAAATTTCGACTTTATTCACGAAATTTCGACTTTATTCACGAAATGTCGACTTCATTCACGAAATTTCCACTTTATTCAGGAGATTTCGACTTTATTCACTAAATTTCGACTTTATTCACGAAATCTCGACTTTATTCACTAAATGTCGACGTTATTCACTAAATTACGACTTTATTCATTAAATGTCGACTTTATTCACGAAATTTCGACTTTATTCACGAAATTTCCACTTTATTCATTAAATGTTGACTTTATTTACAAAATTTCGACTTTATTCCCTATATTTCGAATTTATTCTCGAAATTTCAACTTTATTCACTAAATGTCGACTTTATTCATAAAATTTTGACTTTATTCACGAAATTTCGACTTTATTCACGGAACTTCGACTTTATTCACAAAAGTTTGAATTTATTCACGAAATTTCGCCTTTATTCACTAAATTTCCACTTTATTCATTAAATGTTGACTTTATTAACTAAATTTCAACTTTATTCACGAAATTTCAACTTTATTCACTAAATGTCGACTTTATTCATTAAATGTCGACTTTATTCAACAAATTTTGAATTTATTCACAAAATTTTGAATTTATTCACGCAATTTTGACTTTATTCAAGAAATGTCGACTTTATTCACGAAACTTCGACTTCATTCACAAAATTTCAACTTTATTCAGGAAATTTCGACTTTATTCACTAAATTTCCACTTTATTCATTAAATGTTGACTTTATTTACAAAATTTCGACTTTATTCCCTATATTTCGAATTTATTCTCGAAATTTCAACTTTATTCACTAAATGTCGACTTTATTCATAAAATTTTGATTTTATTCACGAAATTTCGACTTTATTCACGGAACTTCGACTTTATTCACAAAAGTTTGAATTTATTCACGAAATTTCGCCTTTATTCACTAAATTTCCACTTTATTCATTAAATGTTGACTTTATTAACTAAATTTCAACTTTATTCACGAAATTTCAACTTTATTCACTAAATGTCGACTTTATTCATTAAATGTTGACTTTATTCACAAAATTTTGAATTTATTCACAAAATTTTGAATTTATTCACGCAATTTTGACTTTATTCACGAAATGTCGACTTTATTCACGAAATTTCGACTTTATTCATTAAATGTTGACTTTATTAACAAAATTTTACCTTATTCACGAAATTTCGACTTTATTCATGAAACTTCGACTTTATTCACGAAATTTTGAATTTATTCACGAAAATTTCGACTTTATTCACGAAATTTCGACTTTATTCATTAAATGTCGACTTTATTCATTAAATGTCGACTTTATTCACGAAATTTCGAATTTATTCACGAAATTTCGACTTTATTCACTAAATTTCCACTTTATTCATTAAATGTTGACTTTATTCACAAAATTTCGACTTTATTCCCTATATTTCGAATTTATTCTCGAAATTTCAACTTTATTCACTAAATGTCGACTTTATTCATAAAATTTTGATTTTATTCACGAAATTTCGACTTTATTCACGGAACTTCGACTTTATTCACAAAAGTTTGAATTTATTCACGAAATTTCGCCTTTATTCACTAAATTTCCACTTTATTCATTAAATGTTGACTTTATTAACTAAATTTCAACTTTATTCACGAAATTTCAACTTTATTCACTAAATGTCGACTTTATTCATTAAATGTTGACTTTATTCACAAAATTTTGAATTTATTCACAAAATTTTGAATTTATTCACGCAATTTTGACTTTATTCACGAAATGTCGACTTTATTCACGAAATTTCGACTTTATTCATTAAATGTTGACTTTATTAACAAAATTTTACCTTATTCACGAAATTTCGACTTTATTCATGAAACTTCGACTTTATTCACGAAATTTTGAATTTATTCACGAAAATTTCGACTTTATTCACGAAATTTCGACTTTATTCATTAAATGTCGACTTTATTCATTAAATGTCGACTTTATTCACGAAATTTCGAATTTATTCACGAAATTTCGACTTTATTCACTAAATTTCCACTTTATTCATTAAATGTTGACTTTATTCACAAAATTTCGACTTTATTCCCTATATTTCGAATTTATTCTCGAAATTTCAACTTTATTCACTAAATGTCGACTTTATTCACGAAACTTCGACTTTATTCACGAAACTTCGACTTTATTCACAAAATTTTGAATTTATTCACCAAATCTCGACTTTATTAACTAAATTTCAACTTTTTCACTAAATGTCGACTTTATTCACTAAATTTCAAATGTATTCAGGAAATTTCGACTTTATTCACGAAACTTCGACTTTATTCACTAAATATCGACTTTATTCACTAAATCTCAAATTTATTTACGAAATTTCAACTTTATTCACGAAAATTCGACTTTATTCACGAAACTTTATCCACGAAATTTCAACTTTATCACTAAATGTCGACTTTATTCATTAAATGTCGACTTTATTCACGAAATTTCGACTTTATTCACGAATAAAGTCGACTTTATAAACTTTATTCACGAAATTTCGAATTTATTCACTAAATGTCAGCAGGAACGTAGGCTGCTCTGGCTGCGATAATTAGAGCCGAGCTGGCAACCCGGATGCCGAAACAATACTGACTTGGTGATTGGGAGATAGGTGGAGGGTGGAGCTTCAGGCCAAAACAAAAAATGACAACATAAACATCAGTTGAGGGCTGCAACTCCTCTTTTTAAACTGGAATATCCTGGCTTGAGTGCTGTTGTCAGTGACATAAGTATTTGAAATTAACATGATTTTTAAATGTCTGTTGAAATATCGGGGTCTTTTTATTATTCGTTTTATTCTTGCTCTTACATACAGCTCCTTTAACTAAATTTCAACTTTATTCACTAAATGTCGACTTTATTCACTAAATGTCGACTTTATTCACGAAATGTCGACTTTACTCACGAAATTTCGAATTTATTCACGAAATGTCGACTTTATTCACGAAATTTCGACTTTATTCAGGAGATTTCGACTTTATTCACTAAATTTCGACTTTATTCACGAAATCTCGACTTTATTCACTAAATGTCAACGTTATTCACTAAATTTCGACTTTATTCATTAAATGTCGACTTTATTCACGAAATTTCGACTTTATTCACGAAATTTCCACTTTATTCATTAAATGTTGACTTTATTTACAAAATTTCGACTTTATTCCCTATATTTCGAATTTATTCTCGAAATTTCAACTTTATTCACTAAATGTCGACTTTATTCATAAAATTTTGACTTTATTCACGAAATTTCGACTTTATTCACGGAACTTCGACTTTATTCACAAAAGTTTGAATTTATTCACGAAATTTCGCCTTTATTCACTAAATTTCCACTTTATTCATTAAATGTTGACTTTATTAACTAAATTTCAACTTTATTCACGAAATTTCAACTTTATTCACTAAATGTCGACTTTATTCATTAAATGTCGACTTTATTCACAAAATTTTGAATTTATTCACAAAATTTTGAATTTATTCACGCAATTTTGACTTTATTCAAGAAATGTCGACTTTATTCACGAAATTTCGACTTTATTCATTAAATGTTGACTTTATTAACAAAATTTTACCTTATTCACGAAATTTCGACTTTATTCATGAAACTTCGACTTTATTCACGAAATTTTGAATTTATTCACGAAAATTTCGACTTTATTCACGAAATTTCGACTTTATTCATTAAATGTCGACTTGTATTAACTAAATTTCAACTTTATTCACTAAATGTCGACTTTATTCACTAAATGTCGACTTTATTCACGAAATGTCGACTTTACTCACGAAATTTCGAATTTATTCACGAAATGTCGACTTTATTCACGAAATTTCGACTTTATTCAGGAGATTTCGACTTTATTAACTAAATTTCAAATTTATTCACTAAATGTCGACTTTATTCACAAAATTTTGACTTTATTCCCTAAATTTCGAATTTATTCTCGAAATTTCATCTTTATTGACTAAATGTCGAATTTATTCATTAAATGTCGACTTTATTCACGAAATTTCGACTTTATTCACGAAACTTCGACTTTATTCACAAAATTTTGAATTTATTCACGGAATTTCGACTTTATTCACTAAATTTCCACTTTATTCATTAAATGTTGACGTTATTCATTAAATGTCGACTTTATTCACGAAATTTCGACTTTATTCATTAAATGTCGACTTTATTCAAGAAATATCAACTTTATTCACTAAATGTCGACTTTATTAACTAAATTTCAACTTTATTCACGAAATTTCAACTTTATTCACTAAATGTCGACTTTATTCATTAAATGTCGACTTTATTCATTAAATGTCGACTTTATTCACGAAATTTCGACTTTATTCATTAAACGTCGACTTTATTCACGAAATTTCGACTTTATTCACGAAACTTCGACTTCATTCACAAAATTTCAACTTTATTCAGGAAATTTCGACTTTATTCACTAAATTTCCACTTTATTCATTAAATGTTGACTTTATTTACAAAATTTCGACTTTATTCCCTATATTTCGAATTTATTCTCGAAATTTCAACTTTATTCACTAAATGTCGACTTTATTCATAAAATTTTGACTTTATTCACGAAATTTCGACTTTATTCACGGAACTTCGACTTTATTCACAAAAGTTTGAATTTATTCACGAAATTTCGCCTTTATTCACAAAATTTCCACTTTATTCATTAAATGTTGACTTTATTAACTAAATTTCAACTTTATTCACGAAATTTCAACTTTATTCATGAAAATTCGACTTTATTCACGAAATTTTGAATTTATTCACGAAAATTTCGACTTTATTCACGAAATTTCGACTTTATTCATTAAATGTCGACTTGTATTAACTAAATTTCAACTTTATTCACTAAATGTCGACTTTATTCACTAAATGTCGACTTTATTCACGAAATGTCGACTTTACTCACGAAATTTCGAATTTATTCACGAAATGTCGACTTTATTCACGAAATTTCGACTTTATTCAGGAGATTTTGACTTTATTCACTAAATTTCAAATTTATTCACTAAATGTCGACTTTATTCACAAAATTTGGACTTTATTCCCCTAAATTTCGAATTTATTCTCGAAATTTCATCTTTATTGACTAAATGTCGAATTTATTCATTAAATGTCGACTTTATTCATTAAATGTCGACTTTATTCAAGAAATATCAACTTTATTCACAAAATTTTGAATTTATTCACGGAATTTCGACTTTATTCACTAAATTTCCACTTTATTCATTAAATGTTGACGTTATTCATTAAATGTCGACTTTATTCACGAAATTTCGACTTTATTCATTAAATGTCGACTTTATTCAAGAAATATCAACTTTATTCACTAAATGTCGACTTTATTAACTAAATTTCAACTTTATTCACGAAATTTCAACTTTATTCACTAAATGTCGACTTTATTCATTAAATGTCGACTTTATTCATTAAATGTCGACTTTATTCACGAAATTTCGACTTTATTCATTAAACGTCGACTTTATTCACGAAATTTCGACTTTATTCACGAAACTTCGACTTCATTCACAAAATTTCAACTTTATTCAGGAAATTTCGACTTTATTCACTAAATTTCCACTTTATTCATTAAATGTTGACTTTATTTACAAAATTTCGACTTTATTCCCTATATTTCGAATTTATTCTCGAAATTTCAACTTTATTCACTAAATGTCGACTTTATTCATAAAATTTTGACTTTATTCACGAAATTTCGACTTTATTCACGGAACTTCGACTTTATTCACAAAAGTTTGAATTTATTCACGAAATTTCGCCTTTATTCACAAAATTTCCACTTTATTCATTAAATGTTGACTTTATTAACTAAATTTCAACTTTATTCACGAAATTTCAACTTTATTCATGAAAATTCGACTTTATTCACGAAATTTTGAATTTATTCACGAAAATTTCGACTTTATTCACGAAATTTCGACTTTATTCATTAAATGTCGACTTGTATTAACTAAATTTCAACTTTATTCACTAAATGTCGACTTTATTCACTAAATGTCGACTTTATTCACGAAATGTCGACTTTACTCACGAAATTTCGAATTTATTCACGAAATGTCGACTTTATTCACGAAATTTCGACTTTATTCAGGAGATTTTGACTTTATTCACTAAATTTCAAATTTATTCACTAAATGTCGACATTATTCACAAAATTTGGACTTTATTCCCCTAAATTTCGAATTTATTCTCGAAATTTCATCTTTATTGACTAAATGTCGAATTTATTCATTAAATGTCGACTTTATTCATTAAATGTCGACTTTATTCAAGAAATATCAACTTTATTCACTAAATGTCGACTTTATTAACTAAATTTCAACTTTATTCACGAAATTTCAACTTTATTCACTAAATGTCGACTTTATTCATTAAATGTCGACTTTATTCACGAAATTTCGACTTTATTCATTAAATGTCGACTTTATTCACGAATTTTCGACTTTATTCCCTAAATTTTGAATTTATTCTCGAAATTTCATCTTTATTTACTAAATGTCGAATTTATTCATTAAATGTCAACTTTATTCACGAAATTTCGACTTTATTCACGAAATTTCGACTTTATTCACGAAATTTCGACTTTATTCACGAAACTTTGACTTTAATCACAAAATTTTGAATTTATTCACGAAATTTCGACTTTATTCACTAAATTTCCACTTTATTCATTAAATGTTGACGTTATTCATTAAATGTCGACTTTATTCACGAAATTTCGACTTTATTCATTAAATGTCGACCTTATTCACGAAATATCAACTTTATTCACTAAATGTCGACTTTATTAACTAAATTTCAACTTTATTCACGAAATTTCAACTTTATTCACTAAATGTCGACTTTATTCACGAAACTTCGACTTTATTCACGAAATTTCGACTTTATTCATTAAATGTCGACTTTATTCACAAATTTTCAACTTTATTCACGAAATTTCGACTTTATTCACGAAACGTCGACTTTATTCACAAAATTTTGAATTTATTCACGAAATTTCGCCTTTATTCACTAAATTTCCACTTTATTCATTAAATTTTGACTTTATTAACTAAATTTCAAATGTATTCACTAAATGTCGACTTTATTTACAAAATTTGGACTTTATTCCCTAAATTTTGAATTTATTCTCGAAATTTCATCTTTATTTACTAAATGTCGAATTTATTCATTAAATGTCGACTTTATTCACGAAATTTCGACTTTATTCATGAAACTTCGACTTTATTCACGAAATTTTGAATTTATTCACGAAAATTTCGACTTTATTCACGAAATTTCGACTTTATTCATTAAATGTCGACTTTATTCATTAAATGTCGACTTTATTCACGAAATTTCGAATTTATTCATGAAATTTCGACTTTATTCACTAAATTTCCACTTTATTCATTAAATGTTGACTTTATTCACAAAATTTCGACTTTATTCCCTATATTTCGAATTTATTCTCGAAATTTCAACTTTATTCACTAAATGTCGACTTTATTCACGAAACTTCGACTTTATTCACGAAACTTCGACTTTATTCACAAAATTTTGAATTTATTCACCAAATCTCGACTTTATTAACTAAATTTCAACTTTTTCACTAAATGTCGACTTTATTCACTAAATTTCAAATGTATTCAGGAAATTTCGACTTTATTCACGAAACTTCGACTTTATTCACTAAATATCGACTTTATTCACTAAATTTCAACTTTTTCACTAAATGTCGACTTTATTCACTAAATTTCAAATGTATTCAGGAAATTTCGACTTTATTCACGAAACTTCGACTTTATTCACTAAATATCGACTTTATTCACTAAATCTCAAATTTATTTACGAAATTTCGACTTTATTCACGAAAATTCGACTTTATTCACGAAACTTTATCCACGAAATTTCAACTTTATTCACTAAATGTCGACTTTATTCATTAAATGTCGACTTTATTCACGAAATTTCGACTTTATTCACGAATAAAGTCGACTTTATAAACTTTATTCACGAAATTTCGAATTTATTCACTAAATTTCAGCAGGAACGTAGGCTGCTCTGGCTGCGATAATTAGAGCCGAGCTGGCAACCCGGATGCCGAAACAATACTGACTTGGTGATTGGGAGATAGGTGGAGGGTGGAGCTTCAGGCCAAAACAAAAAATGACAACATAAACATCAGTTGAGGGCTGCAACTCCTCTTTTTAAACTGGAATATCCTGGCTTGAGTGCTGTTGTCAGTGACATAAGTATTTGAAATTAACATGATTTTTAAATGTCTGTTGAAATATCGGGGTCTTTTTATTATTCGTTTTATTCTTGCTCTTACATACAGCTCCTTTAACTAAATTTCAACTTTATTCACTAAATGTCGACTTTATTCACTAAATGTCGACTTTATTCACGAAATGTCGACTTTACTCACGAAATTTCGAATTTATTCACGAAATGTCGACTTTATTCACGAAATTTCGACTTTATTCAGGAGATTTCGACTTTATTCACTAAATTTCGACTTTATTCACGAAATCTCGACTTTATTCACTAAATGTCAACGTTATTCACTAAATTTCGACTTTATTCATTAAATGTCGACTTTATTCACGAAATTTCGACTTTATTCACGAAATTTCCACTTTATTCATTAAATGTTGACTTTATTTACAAAATTTCGACTTTATTCCCTATATTTCGAATTTATTCTCGAAATTTCAACTTTATTCACTAAATGTCGACTTTATTCATAAAATTTTGACTTTATTCACGAAATTTCGACTTTATTCACGGAACTTCGACTTTATTCACAAAAGTTTGAATTTATTCACGAAATTTCGCCTTTATTCACTAAATTTCCACTTTATTCATTAAATGTTGACTTTATTAACTAAATTTCAACTTTATTCACGAAATTTCAACTTTATTCACTAAATGTCGACTTTATTCATTAAATGTCGACTTTATTCACAAAATTTTGAATTTATTCACAAAATTTTGAATTTATTCACGCAATTTTGACTTTATTCAAGAAATGTCGACTTTATTCACGAAATTTCGACTTTATTCATTAAATGTTGACTTTATTAACAAAATTTTACCTTATTCACGAAATTTCGACTTTATTCATGAAACTTCGACTTTATTCACGAAATTTTGAATTTATTCACGAAAATTTCGACTTTATTCACGAAATTTCGACTTTATTCATTAAATGTCGACTTGTATTAACTAAATTTCAACTTTATTCACTAAATGTCGACTTTATTCACTAAATGTCGACTTTATTCACGAAATGTCGACTTTACTCACGAAATTTCGAATTTATTCACGAAATGTCGACTTTATTCACGAAATTTCGACTTTATTCAGGAGATTTCGACTTTATTAACTAAATTTCAAATTTATTCACTAAATGTCGACTTTATTCACAAAATTTTGACTTTATTCCCTAAATTTCGAATTTATTCTCGAAATTTCATCTTTATTGACTAAATGTCGAATTTATTCATTAAATGTCGACTTTATTCACGAAATTTCGACTTTATTCACGAAACTTCGACTTTATTCACAAAATTTTGAATTTATTCACGGAATTTCGACTTTATTCACTAAATTTCCACTTTATTCATTAAATGTTGACGTTATTCATTAAATGTCGACTTTATTCACGAAATTTCGACTTTATTCATTAAATGTCGACTTTATTCAAGAAATATCAACTTTATTCACTAAATGTCGACTTTATTAACTAAATTTCAACTTTATTCACGAAATTTCAACTTTATTCACTAAATGTCGACTTTATTCATTAAATGTCGACTTTATTCATTAAATGTCGACTTTATTCACGAAATTTCGACTTTATTCATTAAACGTCGACTTTATTCACGAAATTTCGACTTTATTCACGAAACTTCGACTTCATTCACAAAATTTCAACTTTATTCAGGAAATTTCGACTTTATTCACTAAATTTCCACTTTATTCATTAAATGTTGACTTTATTTACAAAATTTCGACTTTATTCCTATATTTCGAATTTATTCTCGAAATTTCAACTTTATTCACTAAATGTCGACTTTATTCATAAAATTTTGACTTTATTCACGAAATTTCGACTTTATTCACGGAACTTCGACTTTATTCACAAAAGTTTGAATTTATTCACGAAATTTCGCCTTTATTCACAAAATTTCCACTTTATTCATTAAATGTTGACTTTATTAACTAAATTTCAACTTTATTCACGAAATTTCAACTTTATTCATGAAAATTCGACTTTATTCACGAAATTTTGAATTTATTCACGAAAATTTCGACTTTATTCACGAAATTTCGACTTTATTCATTAAATGTCGACTTGTATTAACTAAATTTCAACTTTATTCACTAAATGTCGACTTTATTCACTAAATGTCGACTTTATTCACGAAATGTCGACTTTACTCACGAAATTTCGAATTTATTCACGAAATGTCGACTTTATTCACGAAATTTCGACTTTATTCAGGAGATTTTGACTTTATTCACTAATTTCAAATTTATTCACTAAATGTCGACTTTATTCACAAAATTTGGACTTTATTCCCCTAAATTTCGAATTTATTCTCGAAATTTCATCTTTATTGACTAAATGTCGAATTTATTCATTAAATGTCGACTTTATTCATTAAATGTCGACTTTATTCAAGAAATATCAACTTTATTCACTAAATGTCGACTTTATTAACTAAATTTCAACTTTATTCACGAAATTTCAACTTTATTCACTAAATGTCGACTTTATTCATTAAATGTCGACTTTATTCACGAAATTTCGACTTTATTCATTAAATGTCGACTTTATTCACGAATTTTCGACTTTATTCCCTAAATTTTGAATTTATTCTCGAAATTTCATCTTTATTTACTAAATGTCGAATTTATTCATTAAATGTCAACTTTATTCACGAAATTTCGACTTTATTCACGAAATTTCGACTTTATTCACGAAATTTCGACTTTATTCACGAAACTTTGACTTTAATCACAAAATTTTGAATTTATTCACGAAATTTCGACTTTATTCACTAAATTTCCACTTTATTCATTAAATGTTGACGTTATTCATTAAATGTCGACTTTATTCACGAAATTTCGACTTTATTCATTAAATGTCGACCTTATTCACGAAATATCAACTTTATTCACTAAATGTCGACTTTATTAACTAAATTTCAACTTTATTCACGAAATTTCAACTTTATTCACTAAATGTCGACTTTATTCACGAAACTTCGACTTTATTCACGAAATTTCGACTTTATTCATTAAATGTCGACTTTATTCACAAATTTTCAACTTTATTCACGAAATTTCGACTTTATTCACGAAACGTCGACTTTATTCACAAAATTTTGAATTTATTCACGAAATTTCGCCTTTATTCACTAAATTTCCACTTTATTCATTAAATTTTGACTTTATTAACTAAATTTCAAATGTATTCACTAAATGTCGACTTTATTTACAAAATTTGGACTTTATTCCCTAAATTTTGAATTTATTCTCGAAATTTCATCTTTATTTACTAAATGTCGAATTTATTCATTAAATGTCGACTTTATTCACGAAATTTCGACTTTATTCATGAAACTTCGACTTTATTCACGAAATTTTGAATTTATTCACGAAAATTTCGACTTTATTCACGAAATTTCGACTTTATTCATTAAATGTCGACTTTATTCATTAAATGTCGACTTTATTCACGAAATTTCGAATTTATTCATGAAATTTCGACTTTATTCACTAAATTTCCACTTTATTCATTAAATGTTGACTTTATTCACAAAATTTCGACTTTATTCCCTATATTTCGAATTTATTCTCGAAATTTCAACTTTATTCACTAAATGTCGACTTTATTCACGAAACTTCGACTTTATTCACGAAACTTCGACTTTATTCACAAAATTTTGAATTTATTCACCAAATCTCGACTTTATTAACTAAATTTCAACTTTTTCACTAAATGTCGACTTTATTCACTAAATTTCAAATGTATTCAGGAAATTTCGACTTTATTCACGAAACTTCGACTTTATTCACTAAATATCGACTTTATTCACTAAATTTCAACTTTTTCACTAAATGTCGACTTTATTCACTAAATTTCAAATGTATTCAGGAAATTTCGACTTTATTCACGAAACTTCGACTTTATTCACTAAATATCGACTTTATTCACTAAATCTCAAATTTATTTACGAAATTTCGACTTTATTCACGAAAATTCGACTTTATTCACGAAACTTTATCCACGAAATTTCAACTTTATTCACTAAATGTCGACTTTATTCATTAAATGTCGACTTTATTCACGAAATTTCGACTTTATTCACGAATAAAGTCGACTTTATAAACTTTATTCACGAAATTTCGAATTTATTCACTAAATTTCAGCAGGAACGTAGGCTGCTCTGGCTGCGATAATTAGAGCCGAGCTGGCAACCCGGATGCCGAAACAATACTGACTTGGTGATTGGGAGATAGGTGGAGGGTGGAGCTTCAGGCCAAAACAAAAAATGACAACATAAACATCAGTTGAGGGCTGCAACTCCTCTTTTTAAACTGGAATATCCTGGCTTGAGTGCTGTTGTCAGTGACATAAGTATTTGAAATTAACATGATTTTTAAATGTCTGTTGAAATATCGGGGTCTTTTTATTATTCGTTTTATTCTTGCTCTTACATACAGCTCCTTTAACTAAATTTCAACTTTATTCACTAAATGTCGACTTTATTCACTAAATGTCGACTTTATTCACGAAATGTCGACTTTACTCACGAAATTTCGAATTTATTCACGAAATGTCGACTTTATTCACGAAATTTCGACTTTATTCAGGAGTTTTCGACTTTATTCACTAAATTTCGACTTTATTCATGAAATCTCGACTTTATTCACTAAATGTCGACTTTATTCATTAAATGTCGACTTTATTCACAAAATTTTGAATTTATTCACAAAATTTCGCCTTTATTCACAAAATTTCCACTTTATTCATTAAATGTTGACTTTATTAACTAAATTTCAACTTTATTCAGGAAATTTCCACTTTATTCACTAAATGTCGACTTTATTCACGAAATTTCGACTTTATTCACGAAATTTCGACTTTATTCACGAAACTTCGACTTCATTCACGAAA